>NC_142944.1:10999234-11006734 GCF_046866305.1 Octopus bimaculoides
CTTATCTCTCAGCTGCCATATTTGAGTCAAATGATTACAAAGCTGCAACACGATCAGTTGTCTAATTCTAGTATTTCGTCTTTTTCTACATGTGCTGTTCATTACCATTTTAATGAGAATCCAGTGGAGATTACATTTTGGCTATACTGGGAACACAGCATGACAAGGTCAAAGTGTTTAAAGACAACTGAATACCTCAAAATATTTTTGGTGTTGCCAAAACTCTACTGATTCTGTTAAGCCAAGACACTCCTTTTGTTAAACATGCACAAAATCCCTTTCTATAATAGGGACAAGTCCTGAAATTTTAGGAAGAGGGTCGTCAATTACATCAGCCCCAGTGTTGAGCCGGTACTTCTTTTATGGACCCAAAAAGGATGAAAGGTAAAGTCAACCTCAAGAGAATATGAACTCAGAACATATGGAGGGATGAAATACCACAAGGCATTTTACCCAGTACATTAGTGATTCTGTCAGCTTGCTACCTTTCAAATATGCAAAATATCAATGGTGATCATCACTAGCATTGGTGCTATGAAAAAAAAAACTAAAAAAATAAAATAAAGCACCCAATACAGACTAAAGTGGTTGGCATTAGAAAGAGCATCAAACCAAAGAACTCATATCCAAATAGGTATTGTATATTACACAGCCCTGCTACTTTCAGATCTTTTCAAACTGGCCAGTCTATGCCAGTATGGAAGCTGGACATTAAATTATGATGAGGGTATGGTTGATTTAATTGAGACGGTGTGCAACTGGTTCTTAAGGAAAACATAGGTATACCATAGACAAAGTGCGTAATGAAGAAGTGATGACACAGGCTGCGGTAAATAAGAAACTGCTTTGTGAGATAAGGGCCAAGTAACATTTCTTGATCACGTGATGAGGAAAGAGTGCCTGGAGAATTTATCAATGACCTGAAAGATTGAAAGAAAAAGAAGCAGAGGAAGGAAAAGGATGATGCAGATGTCAAGCTTGATGAATTGGTTGGAAGAAAGAGATAGACACCAGGAAGTGGAACTGTTACAGAAGACAAAGAACAGAATTTTGGCAGGACATGATCACCTTTGTCATACATTCTTGTCATAGCATCTAAAGAAAGAAAAGATACAACTGGTACTTAGAGAAATAAGTATTATGGACACTAGTGCTAAGGGGTATAGCAGAAATTAAAAAGTTAATTAAGTACTTTCCTATAGTTTCTACCAGTCTATCATTTTTGGTTAATGATAATGCCATTAACGAGTGGGCCAAAAGTGGTGAGTTTATTTATAGTTAGAAATAACACCCAAGTAGGCTTGAAATCACACCAACATCTTTAAAAAGGACACACATTGGATAGTTAATTCTTAGATATATCTATAAAAAAAGAAAAAAAGTTGGAGTGTCTTTGAACTGCCGAGTGATCTGATCAATCAGGCCAGATCGCGGTTAAAAACAATAAAGGCTACATTAAGTGATGTTCTGGATACATCATAGTTTAATAAAATACAGATTGGAGCCTGGTGTAGCCATCTGGTTTCACCAGTCCTCAGTTAAATCGTCCAACCCATGCTAGCATGGAAAGTGGACGTTAAACAATGATGATGATGAGGATGGTCATAAATGAAATGCCTTTGATAATATCTCTGAGTCAATGATGAGCTAAAGAGCAACAAAGAAAGCTTATATTGGATAATGCAATCCAAGATATATTACAGTTGAATGAAAGATAGGCTGATCACAGCAGAAATGTTTCTAACCATAGGTCTACTCTGTCGTTTGTTCTTGTTTAACCAAAGTCAATTTTGACAAAGAAAGCCTACATTGGATGATGTAGTCCAAGATATATTATGGTTGAATGAAAGATGAGATTGGTCAAAGCTGGAATATCTTTGATTATAAATCCTGTTCTATCATGCCCTACCTTTGTGTTAGGTAAACCAGGGGTTTTCAAACTTTTTGATTTGCGGACCCCTTTATATTTCAGGCTTTACCTTAGGGACCCCCTTATAAACGCTTATGAAATTTATACATAAATATTTGCTTAAAATAACATTTTTACATTTATTTATTTAACAGTATTTAACAAATAGGTTTATTGTCAATTAAAAGATTTCGATTAAAAAACATAAAATGAAATTGCCCATAAAAAGTATTTGCTGTCCACGGACCCCCTGTGGTCCGCAGACCACAGTTTGAATACCCCTGAGGTAAACGACGATATACAAGTTTAGCTCCACTCAACCCCAGCTCCTGATATCCACAAACACACATATCTCCAATTAACAACTGTGTGAATGAAAACTCTGTCAAGTCACATTCATCATCTTCCTATCATAAACACCCAACTTCAACTGGGATTCTCTTAATTTATTTTCACTAATTTGTCCATGATACGTTTGTGGCCTATTTCTGTCAAAATAGCAGCATCATTTCTGCAAGATGTCTCTTCCAGGGTTTCCCTTCCTGCTAAAACTAGCAGGATTTACTTAAATCGCTGATAAACTCTCCACTTATCCAGATTACAAAAAAAAAAAAATAAATAAAAATATAAAACATACTTCTGGATAATGAAATTAATACTCTATGCTAAAGGCACAAGCGTAGCTGTGTGATAAGCTTGCTTTCTAACCACATGGTTCTGGGTTCAGTCCCATTGCATGGCACCTTAGATAAGTGTCTTTTACTATAGCCTCAGGCTGACGAAAGCCTTTTGAGTGGATTTGGTAGACGGAAACTGAAAGAAGCCCATCTTGTGTGCGTGTGTATGTCTGCGTTTGTCCCCCACTACTGCTTAACTGGCGTTGGTCTCTTTTTATGGGGACGTGAACACAGAAAGAAAATAAGTACCAGGTTTAGCATAAAGAAAAAAAAGTACTGGGATCAATTCATACCTGTGCCTAATAAGCCTTGGGCACTATCCTTCCCCCTGATTTAGCAAAAAAACAAAAAAAAAATAAAAAAATTTCACAACAAAATGTAATCATTAATGAATTTTGTGGAGTCTTGGAGTCAAACACTTTCTCATTGTCCAACTCCGTGGTGCCACCACCACCACCACCACCACCAAACAACAACAACAACAACACTGTTCAATTAAATAATTTTTGAGTGATGCATGGATTTTAGCGAAGTGAAGTGAGGATTTCAGAAACAACCTACAAGATAAGTTGTTTAATTTTATCTCGATGACTCGTAGATTGGAGTTAAGAGGTGAAAAGAATAAAGCAAGTTGAATGTGTCACAACAGAAATCATGTTATTGATGAGTTTTGAATAGCAGAGCCTGCCTTGACACTTCTATTGTTCAGACAATACACCGCCACCCCTCCGCCCCCCGTCCACCACTCATTTTGTTTGGATTTCGATAACCACTGGAGCCTGACACTTTCATTCACTAACCCTCTTCTGCAGCAACTACCTGGGCTGCTTTAATCAATCTCTCTACCACCCACCACCCCATGACTGAGAAATATAATGCTAAGTGGGGCTGGGAAGCAACTTCAGGTGTGCAATGTTAAACTGACAGGAGGTGTGGGGGAGGGTATTAATTTGACTTCCAGTGACTGACTCAGAGACTGGAAGAGCTTGCTTGGATGCTCACCAGAGATAAGGAAATAGTGTTTTTAGGTACTACAAAAGTAATAAATAATGCACAAGAACACTTTTGATATATTATCTAAAAATATCTTTAGTAAGATGAAGGGACAAGATCTAAGGATCAGGGCACAGGAAGTTAACTAGCTTCGAGCAGGCCATAGAAGGTACAAAAAGCAACTTTCAGGAACAATAGAGGTTTATTGACATAGAAGGATGTAAATTTTTCTCTAATGGAACCTCAATAAACTGAAAAAAACTATTCTATAGTTTGTTGTTAGCAACAGGGGTTGCTGTGTATGTGAATAAAAACTCAAATTTTGGGAAATGGAGTAGATAAAATCCAGGCTACATAGGTTTCAAAACTTCAGAAGTAGCAATTACCCAAACAAGGAGTTATACATTAGCTACTCATCAGGCCAAAGATATTTATGTACAGATTTATAACATTTGCTATAAATGTTTAAAATCCTCAATTTATCCATCACATGCAATATCAAAGCAAAATTGTAAATACCTGGAATAAAATACTAATATGTACTAGAGTTGATTTGCTAGACTAAACTTTTCAAGAGCAGAGTTCCAGCATGGCCAGAATGCTTTTATAAAAATATTACATCTAACCCACCCCCTCGTACTTTGCTAGTATTGTTGTTTTTTTTTTTTAGGTCAATTACTAATTCTATTCTGAAATTTGATTTAACCCTTCAACATTATTTAAACCAGTAATATTTGGCTCAAATATTCTACCCATTTTAATTTCAAACTGGCCAGATTCAGCCTCTCGCACCTACTCTACAATGTCATTCTAAATATAAACAATCACATCAAAATGTTAAAGTTACTAAATAATACATGATTAATTCAAAACAAGGTGAATAAATAAGCATTACATTTGACAGATTAATCTGAGAACTAAAGGTTTAATAAGGAAATAATAATCTGATGGTTTATTTCAAGACTGTACATCTAATGTACACTTTAACCCCTTAACACTTAAACTGACCATATGCCTGGCCCAAATATTCTACATGTTTTATGTTCAAACAAGCCAATTCCTGCCTCTAAGCACCCTCCTTACAATGACATTCTAAAAATATACAATCATATCATTGAAATTTTGAAGCTACAAGATAATGCACGATTAATTGAAAACATTGTTAATAAATAGGAATCACATTTGACAAGCATTATCTGAATATTAAAGGGTTGACCCTATATCATCTAAACTGGCCATATCCTAAATGGTCTGCTTTATGTTCTAACTGGCCAGATCTGGCCTACCAGGCAATGTCTTTTTTACAGCTAAACAATCACAAAGTCTTGAAGCTATGAGAAATTGTATGATTAATTCAAAACAATGTGAATAAATAAGGATTACATTTGACAGGATAATCTCAATACTAAATGATAGGATAAAGTATACATATTGTCCACTTTGTCGTTACCCTAGGAACACAAGCACTCCAGAGACTGCTTGATTATGGTGTATCTTGACAGGATATCATTCAAAGAGTATACAACACAGAAGACACGTAAATGAATAGTTGGTAGTAAGCAGCTTAATTTAAGAAATAATCCTTTCTATAATAGGCACAAGGTCCAACATTTTGTGGGGAGGGGCTAGTCAATTACATTGACCCCAGCAGAGTAATTGACAGGTACTTATTGACCTCGAAAGGATGAAAGGTGAAGTTGATCCCAACAGAATTTGAACTCAAACCATAAAGCCAGAAGACCTGCCACTAAGTATCGTAACGATTCTGGTATTGTAACAATTCTGCCAGCTCACCATCTTTTCCAAATTTTGGTTACAAAACCAGCAATTTTAAAGAAGGGTGCTGGCGGCATGTAAAAAGCACCTTTCAAGTATTGGGCCTCACAGATGTAATGACCGAAACTTTCGGCATTACGTCGTGCTTGAGAAGTCAAGTAAAATTGCAGTCATGGCTGATACCGGAGTCATACAAATGGCACCTGTGCCAGTGGAATGTAAAAGCACCATCACACACTCGAACTGGTTGGTGTTAGGAAAGGCATCCAGCTGTAGAAAACCATACCAAATCAGACTGGAGTCTGGTGCAGCCTTCCAGCTTGCTAACCCTGGTCAAACCATCCAACCCATGCCAGCATGGACAACAGATGCTAAATGATGATGATGATGTGTAACCCAATTACATCAATCCTATTATTCAATTAATACTTATTTTATCACCCTTGAAAAGATGAAAGCAGAGATCTTGGTAGAATTTGAACCCAGAGCAAAGCTCCTGGAGAAATATTGCTAAGAATTTGGTTTGGCTCGCTAATGATTCTAGTAGTTCACAGGTCTAACTTACTGAAAAAATAATAATGTGCGATAGAATATCTTGTTGTGGTTTAGATCCTGGCCAACCCAGATGTCGGATGAAACAACTGGGCACAGGTGTTTGGACACTGATGAATTAAACACAGCTGATTGGACTTTCAACCTGTTTTGGCACTAGTGGTAAATATACACGTGCAGACAGACATACACATAAACAGAGTAATACACGCATACACAGTGAGAGAAAATGGGATAAAGACAGAGAGAAAGAGAGATTACACAAACATACAAACCTAACTAGATGCATAAACAGAAGAGCGAGAAATGGAATGTGAGAAACATTGATACCAAATATGTCAGCATTGAATCAACACCACCAAATAAGTGGTACCAAAACAGCTGAACCAAAATGTCTCACACCCACTCAGAAGACCTATGACCAAAGACATTTTCAAACAGCAGCTAAATTTCCCAATAAGGTCTTACTTAAAATAATAGGGTGTGACATGAGATTAAGCAGTTATTTCTAGTGAATCTAGGAGTGATGTAGAGGCTCCCTCACTACCTCAATGTATATTGCTGAGAAAGGAATAGAGTCTGCTAAGCTCACTTGTAGATGTGAGTCTGTATAACACTCAATATTTGTGGTCATTAACATGTTGGGCAAAATGCTTAACTTAGTCTTCACATTCTGAGTTCAAATTCTTATTTCTTTATTGCCCACAAGGGGCTAAACATAGAGGGGAAAAACAAGGACAGACAAGGGGATTTAGTTGATTACATCGACCCCAGTGCGTAACTGGTACTTAATTTATCAACCCCGAAAGGATGAAAAGCAATGTACTCTTAATGTAGTTCTCAGGGAGACTCAGTGAGACACAGAATGTGACAAAGCTGGCCCTTTGAAATACAGATAGAACTCATTTTTGCCAGCTGAGTGGACTGGAGCAATGTGGAATAAAGTGTCTTGCTCAAGGACATAATGCACCGATGGAAATTGAACTCATGACTTTACGACCGTGAGCTGAATACCTCTAACCGCCAAGCCACATCCGTTTACACACACACATAATCAGTGGGTGGTGGTGGGGTGTCAATACAGTTGTAGAAATTGAGAAATAGAGCACTTGCACTGCTAGAAATCATAGTCAAATCTCATTCAAGTCACCTGTCATTAAAAAAAGATACATTGCATCAAGTAGTCCTTGATATACTATCTTTTATCCGTCTCAGTTATTGAACCGTGGCCATCCTGGGGCACTCTCTTGAAGGGTTTAGTTAAACAAATCAACCCAAGAACATCTTTCAGCCTAAAGCTGAATACTTTATCAGTTTCTTTTGCCAAACTTAAGTTACTGGGATATAAACAAACCAACACCAGTTTTCAAGTGATGGTAGGGGAAACAAATACAATCACACATGATGGACTTATTTCTGTTTCCATCAACAAAATCCACTCACATGTAGTGGTCAGCCTAAAGCTAAAGTGGAAGACACTTGCCAAAGGAGCTTCGCAGTGGAACTGAACCCAAGACCACATAGCTGGGAAGCAAGCTTTTTAAATATACATCCATGCCTGTGGAAGGATTGATGGTCATGATGGAATATGAC
>NC_142944.1:11011734-11074234 GCF_046866305.1 Octopus bimaculoides
CAGGCATGGCTGTGTGGTAAGAAGCTGGCTTCTCAACCAAATGATTCCCGGTTCAGTCCTGCTGCATGGCATCTTGGGTAAGTGTCTTGTGCTATAGCCTCAAGCCAACAAAAGCTTTGGGAGTGGATTTGATAGATAGAAACTGAATGAAGCCCATTATAAATATATTATATATACATGTATATATGTTTATGCGTGTATTTGTCACCCCCACCAACACCACTTGACAACCAATGTTGGTGTGTTTACGTCTCCATAACTTAGCAGTTCAGCAAAACATATCGATAGAAAAATAGGCTTGCAAGAAAATTGTTCTGGAGTCAATTTTTGTGACTTTAGGGTGGTGCTCCAGCATGGCCGCTGAGACCTGACATGAAATCGGATGACTTGATTGAAGTTGGTTTATTTGTTCTGGTGATTTCTTACAAAAAAGAAATTACAGTAAAGTATAAAAAGAGGTTAGATTGAAATGACTTCAGTTGCCTGGCTGTCTGTATGAATGAACAAGCCCATGTATGAATGAACGAACGAACAAGCCCATGTATGAATGAACGAACGAACAAGCCCATGTATGAATGAACGAACGAACAAGCCCATGTATGAATGAACGAACGAACAAGCCCATGTATGAATGAACGAACGAACAAGCCCATGTATGAATGAACGAACGAACAAGCCCATGTATGAATGAACGAACGAACAAGCCCATGTATGAATGAACGAACGAACAAGCCCATGTATGAATGAACGAACGAACAAGCCCATGTATGAATGAACGAACGAACAAGCCCATGTATGAATGAACGAACGAACAAGCCCATGTATGAATGAAGGAACGAACAAGCCCATGTATGAATGAACGAACGAACAAGCCCATGTATGAATGGGCTAACGAACAAGCCCATGTATGAATGAACGAACGAACAAGCCCATGTATGAATGAACGAACGAACAAGCCCATGTATGAATGAACGAACGAACAAGCCCATGTATGAATGAACGAACGAACAAGCCCATGTATGAATGAACGAACGAACGAACAAGCCCATGTATGAATGAACGAACGAACGAACAAGCCCATGTATGAATGAACGAACGAACGAACAAGCCCATGTATGAATGAACGAACGAACGAGCCCATGTATGAATGAACGAACGAACGAGCCCATGTATGAATGAACGAACGAACGAGCCCATGTATGAATGAACGAACGAACGAGCCCATGTATGAATGAACGAACGAACGAGCCCATGTATGAATGAACGAACGAACGAGCCCATGTATGAATGAACGAACGAACAAGCCCATGTATGAATGAACGAACGAACAAGCCCATGTATGAATGAACGAACGAACAAGCCCATGTATGAATGAACGAACGAACAAGCCCATGTATGAATGAACGAACGAACAAGCCCATGTATGAATGAACGAACGAACGAGCCCATGTATGAATGAACGAACGAACGAGCCCATGTATGAATGAACGAACGAGCCCATGTATGAATGAACGAACGAACGAGCCCATGTATGAATGAACGAACGAACGAGCCCATGTATGAATGAACGAACGAACGAGCCCATGTATGAATGAACGAACGAACGAGCCCATGTATGAATGAACGAACGAGCCCATGTATGAATGAACGAACGAGCCCATGTATGAATGAACGAACGAGCCCATGTATGAATGAACGAACGAGCCCATGTATGAATGAACGAACGAGCCCATGTATGAATGAACGAACGAGCCCATGTATGAATGAACGAACGAGCCCATGTATGAATGAACGAACGAGCCCATGTATGAATGAACGAACGAGCCCATGTATGAATGAACGAACGAGCCCATGTATGAATGAATGAGAATGAATGAACGAATAAGTATGTATGAATGAATGAACAAGTATGTATGAATGAATGAATGAACGAGTATGTATGAATGAATGAATGAGTGTATGAATAAGTGAATATGTGTGAATGAACGAGTATGTATGAATGAGTATATATACATTGTGTGTACTGTATGCATGTTTATATTGTATTTATGTATGTATGCAGTTTTGTTATTGATACAGTAAAAAAATATTTCTAAAAATCCAACCTCCAAAATGTATCATTTAATAAACACAGGGTTTAAATATTAAGAACTAAGTTTTATGCTTGGATAATACAGTAATTGGATGTGCTTGTACAGCATGGCATTACCATCCTGCAGTCGTTCAGGCTCAAAGTCCGATTGCAGGATGATACATGACACGCTTTATAAGTTTCATGGTCAGATAGAATGAGTTTATAGTCACTCACAATTAAATCTTGTACCTATTAAATCTTTCTCTCTTCCTCACATACATACACCAAATCCAAATAAAAAAACAAATCTACAAAAGTCCAAGGGCTGTTCGCAGTAACTATTATTACATCAACATTCAAGGGGAAAAAACAGTACAAAGTAAAAGTATGCTGTTTGGGACATAGTCCTTTGTTGGATGACACGACAGGGAAGTTCAGGGCAGACTAGGAAGAGAATGAAGAGAGGAGATAAAAGAGAGGGAGAAAGAAAGAAAATGGAAATGGAAATGGATTGGGTTAACATGTTTGACATTAATTACTGTTGATGATTTTAACCACAGACTTGATCATTGATAGGTTTGGTTGATCAGAGCAAAGAATCAAGACCAGCTGGGTTTTGTTTTTTTCTCCTTATGTGCAGGAGAAGCCTGGACTACATTAAATTCCTCTCACTAAGATGGTAAGCATGCAAATGTGACTGTGTGGTAAAGTAGGTGGTTTCACAAATACATGGTTTTGGATTCAAGTCCCACAGTGCAACACCTTCGACAAGTATCTTTTGTTTAGCATCTCAAATTGACCGATACCTTGTATGAGTGAATTTGGTAAATATGTGTGTGTGGGGGGTTTCTGTCCTTGTTTTTACTGCGTAATAGTTGTAAAATGATTGTCACTTTCATACAAGCAGTGTCATTCGTTTCCAATACTCTGCAAGAACATGTCTAGCCACAGGGAAATAGTCTTATTTGGAAAAAAAAGTGATGGTTGGCAACAGGATGGGCATCCAGCCGTAGAAAATCTGCCTCAATAAACTCCGTCCAAGCCATGAAAGCATAGGAAAGTGGATGCTAAATGATAGGTGTGTCCCCCCATCCACCGCTTGACAGTAGGTGTTGGATTCTTTACCTCACACTTAGTGGTATGGCAAAAAACCCAGACAGATTAAGTATCAGACTTCGAAAAATTACAGGAGTTGATTTGTTCCAACAACCCAACAAAGTGGAGCTCCAGCACAGTCAAATGACTGAAACAAGTGTAAAGAAATACAATCTGAGAAAAATTTAATTGCTATTTCTAACATATCAAGCAACCACATAGAGTCCCACCTCATTAACTCGTCACCGTGAGAATTATCGTTACTGTCACCCATCGGTAGTGTGATGGTAGTTGTTTAGTTCAAGGTCAACCACGATCTGGCAGATTTATATAATCAATCAAGCTGACAGCAACTGGGCTTTTCTTTTTTGCATTTTTAACAAATATCTCTTATTTGTTTGTTTGTTTGTTTTATGATTGGCGAGAAATTTGGCTACTATATCTAAAAGATCAAACGAAATAGATCATTCATTGTTTAGATCTAGGAGAATCATTATCAACCAGATCAAGGATCAAAGATATCTCAGTCCTGACCACGCTGTCTTATTTTGAGATAGAAATTAAAAAGACATTGCATATTGTAGTCCTTAATATATATATATATATATATATATATATATATATATATATACTAAAATGGTTGAATGTACGATCTAAGAGAAATTTAACTTCTATTTCTAGTTAGTTGAGCCATAACATAGAAACTCATAACTGATGTCGTTAATGTTTCTTTAATACTGATATTTTCGTAATATATATGTACCTTTTACAACCACCAGCTTGGAATAATTTAACGCAACTGAACCAACTGGATGCTACATCCTGGGACATCTATGCAACAGAAACGGGTAAATTTTCAGATTAACACCTGCACGATTTTCACTAGGGTGTTAGGGTTACGGACGGAATTCCCTAACCCTGACCCCCTAGTGAAAATTGTGCGGGTGTTAATCTGAAAATTTACCCAGAAACGTGTCAGGCAGATTTAAAGTGAATGTATTGTATACTAGCAGAAATACCCGGCGTTGCCCGGGTTAAAGAGAATAATGAAATCTAAAAACGCCGTCTAGACTACGCATCATCTTTATATATAGAGATGTATATACACACACGCACCCAAACACACATATATGTATATCAATATAAATATATGAAAGTCAATGAAGTTTCGTAAAAGAAGGTGATCATGTACATACTTTCTTGCTGTTGTGATTATAACACCTCATTGTAAACTATGTTCCTTGTTTTCCCTTGTGGAGCATATACACATAGGTTTTTTTTTTGCTGCCCACTCTTGAGCAGGCAACATACAGTTGTCCATGTGAGAAGCAGGGCTCTTCCAAGAGAAGACCAGCTACAGACAGTGTTTGACCCTGATACTTGTTTATGGACATGGCAAAAGTCACACGAAGGGGGAATTGTGGTCTTCTGAATGTAAAAGGAATGTCTGCTCCTGATGGAGTAAGAGGAATTCTTGGAATAAAGACGTCATCCCCTTTTGCACATCCAGAAAGAATGGTAGCCTCGATAACGTGTGACATCATTTTCTAAATAATGCTCATCTGTTATGTTCGGGTTAAAATTTCATCAACATCAAAAATATGAATTTTCATGGGAGTTATGGCCGTTATGCAAAGAATATAATTTCCAAATTTCATAAAGATCCATTCAGTACTTTTGACGTAGTTTTGGATAAGAAAACAAATGACTAATGTGTGTGTTTGTGTGCATGTGTATGTGTGTGTGATGGGTGTATATATGTATAGATATTTGTATGCATGTATATATGTATATATGTGTACATATTACATGTACATCTACACATATATATATATATACATCTACACATATGTATACATATACATGTATGTATAGATCTATATATATATACATATACGTGTACATCTATATGTATACATATACATCTCTCTCTCTCTCTGAAAGTATCTGTCATTACAGTATCGAAATGGTGTACATATACATGTATATGTATACATATACATCTTTCTCTTTCTCTTTCTCTCTCTGTGAAAGTATCTGTCACTACAGTATCGAAATGTGATTGTTTCAGTTAGTGGAATAGTTTCATTTTTAAAAGTGAAAGTATTTGACATGAGTGTTTTTGTTTCACTTTTGACACGTAATACTTAAATAGTGGAGGAGATATTATGTTGCCGTGTGCTCGAACTCTGCAAGAAGTTAATAATTTTTTTTTACTAAAACACAACTGGAACCCTAAGTAAGGCATGTGTAAAATTTGAATGAAATTGGTTGCGTAGTTCTCGAGTTTTAGGGATTCACACAGACAGACAGACATTCTCATTTTTATATATATAGATAATGTTGTAATAAACAAGCTTTTCGGAATGTATAAGATTTTCCATCTTCATTTTCTATGTTATATATACATATACATATATACATATATATATATATATATATATATATATATATATATATATATATAATGCGATTTCCAAACCACGGAAATGAGAATCTAAACCATTTCACGTATCCCAGTCCACTCAGCTGTAAAAGTAACCCTGCAATGGACTGGTGTTTAATCCCAGCTTAGACCTGGCTGAAGAGACAGAGGTCTGATCTCTAACCGCTTCATTTATTCCCATCTTGTCCTTATCTTGTGCATTCCCTATCTAAGTAAGATTTAGGACTACATCATCGACGACGCACAGGCTCTCATTAACAACAGCTGTCCAGTTGGCTGCAATCAATTCTACCTCCTACTCTGCCCTGGTCATCAATCCTCAGAGATTGCTCCGCTTTTGTTGAATAATTGTTTGAATTTTCTTTTGTTTGCTTTTGTGTCTTTATAAACTTATTACACGCTTTTTTTTTATGTAGTCTCAGGCAGTGTCGTCCATCGCCGTTCCCAATGTTTTTGTCAGCCCTTAGTGTGGTACATAAAAAAAATAACATTTTCTTCAGACACTATATCTAGGACAACCTTATCAAACGTGTTCTTCCTTTCGTACATAAACGGCGGGTATGATTTAAGAGAATTCGATTACTATCTTTAGTAGTCGGATGACCAATATGCACAGAACGTTCACATTGGATCGCTTTTACTCATTTGTTAAACACCAGTACGAAATACCTCGAGCATTATAACCTCTTCAACTCTTCGTTTCAGAGGCTCCACTGGAAGCTTTTTGTCATGCAGCTGTATTACAGCATGTGATGACACAAGATCGATCCACACAAATTACACAAACAAGAAACGAGGACATGAACACAAGCCATCTCTCTTGATAAAACCATCAAAGAAAAAGCCGAATAACTCCAACTCTGGTATACGTTGTAGTTTAAACTTTTCACGCTCTTCCTTTAACGAACATTAGTGACCTATATATACTATCACTTCTAAACAACAAGGTGAAACCACTATACACTCCATAACATTTCCGCATACAAGCGTCATCAACGTGCAATCAGTACAACACACTATTTCCGTAAAGAGGACACCTTTCGTAGAGGAAATGTCAACTCGCTCTCTTTCGGTAGCACAACGAAACAATTGCTCATACTTATTCTTTCTCACCCTCTCTATGCATTAAAAGGAACACACAGCTAAGAATATAACTGATTGTAGGCTTCAAAATCGTCGATGATCTCTCAGTGATTTCATGACATCACCAAAACTACAAAGTTGTCAGCCTCACGAACATCCTCAGTAATGCCGTGTTTCGGATAATCTAAGAAATTTCTTGAAGATACCAACACTGTTTTAAACAATATATTTGCAATGTGAATTTTGATACAATATTAATGTTTGATAATAAATAATGGTTTAAATCTTTGGTACAAGGGCAGCAGTTTTTGAGCGGGGAGGAGTAAAGGCGATTACATCAACCTCAGTAATTTGACTGGTACTTATTTTACCGACCTCGGCGGAATTTGGATTCAGAACGTAAGGACGGACGAAATGCTGCTTAGCAGTTTGTCTGGCATGCAAACGATTGTCAGCTCACTGCCTTAATAGATAGATAATTAAAAGTTAATCGCTGGCTCTAATTTCCAAAGAAAACCTGTAACGATAATTTCAGAAAGTTAACAGTAAAAGGCAGCGAGCTGGCAGAATAGTTAGCACATCAGACAAAATACTTAGCGGCATTTCTTCCGGCTCTTTTACATTTCGAGTTCAAATCCCACCGAGGTCAAGTTCGGGGTCGATAAAATACAGCACCACCCAAGCACTGGAATCGATATTAAAGTAGCGACTGGGAGACTCACTCGTCAGAAACAGTTCCAGATACACTCATTGCATCTGAAAGCTTTATTTGCCAGTCTTCTCAGTCGAGTGTGTGAGTAAATATATACATCACACACGTCTAATTGTTTTCTACATAATGAGAATCGTTTTTAAAAATACAGTTGTCGTAGAACAGCACAAGAAAGACCGGCAGAGCGAATCAGTATCTACAGCCTACGTAGAACAAATCGATTCAATCGACTATCTTGTTTCCCATTAAATACGTGCCCTTGTCTCGATATAAGAAATTCTTTTCGCTTTCGAGTTATAATTCACAATGAAGCTCACTACTTCGTCAATACAAGAGGCGATAAACGCACACACGCACGCACTTGGTCGATTCGATCACCTATATTCCCTAACCTTTTTTGCATCTTTCAGTCACTGGACCACAGCCATGTGGGGCACTGCTTTGAAAGGTTCAGCCGAACAAATCGATTCCAGAACTTTTTTTTTTTCTTTTTAAAGTCTGGTACTGATAATATCGGTCTGTTGAACCAAACTAAATTACAGGGACATACTAATTTAAGGTGACGTAAACAAGTCAACACCAATTCTCAAGCGGTGACGAAAGACAAACATGAGTCCCCCCCCCCCCCCGCACTCGCCTACCAAACCTACACAAGATTGGCTTGGGGTAGTAGTGGAAGACACTTTCCCAAAATGCGGCGTAGTCGGAGTGAACCAAAAGCCACATGGTTAAAAAGCAAGTTTCTCAACCACACAGTCACGCCCAATTCAATTCTGTTCCACGGAAGTGTCGAATTTAGATTTGGTAAGGCCCTAAATTCCACAAAAAGCTTGAAGGTCCCTTGTTAAAAACTGACATCTTAACATATCACAAAATACGAAAACTTAGTCTAATTATTTCGGAGCCCCTACGGACAGGAAGGCTCTAAGCTGTAGCTTGTTTAATTTGTCCTAAATCCGTTTGTTCTTCCGGTTCGCGTTTAAACCTTTGGGGATCATATTCCTAATGAAATTGACACCAACTATTCCAATTAATTTTGAAATAAAAATTAATGAAAAATTTCGAGTTATTCACTAGGATAACTAACTTCTGGAATATGACGAAAGGTTTAATTAAACTATGAATATTTTTAAATAGTTTTGTACGAGAACCAGACAGTTTCTGGGTGAGATGGTTGGTGTCAGGTCTAAATAATTGAGAAAACTTAAATCGTATTTCTTTCCAAGATTACTATTTCCCATGGTGGTTACATCAGAACGGTGAATATGTTGGTAATAAGTGAAAACTTGCAATAAACTTTTAAATAAAAGAAACTCTTTTCAATCTTGTCTCAGTCACTCTCAAGTCATTGATTAAACCGGGACTATGTTAAGACACTTGCCCAAGATGTCATGCAGTGGGACTGAACTCAAAGCCCTGTTGAGCATACGATCGATTTGAGCATCATATTGTTGGGGATAAATTACGAAACATCCATGCCCGCGCCTATACACACTTTATCCGTTCATGGAGGAGCACTTTTATTTCTTTAAAATCGAAGTGGTGTATGGTTGAAAACATTGCTTTAGATCAACGAAATGTCTACCGTACGTACGAACTAACGTCCCCACACGCTTTAACAATCCGAAACCTTGTTTGTATCTGTTCAGGCAGAATAATTTGTACTCTTTTAGTTGCGTGACACTTTGATACTAAAACTACTACGATAAGAATGGCTAAGGAAGAACCTTCAAATGGTAACCCATATGAATATAGTTTCTTTGAAACGACAAATCTTTGAAGAGTAGCAGACATCTAGAGCTTCGCAGGTGACGAGAGGGCTCTACCCAGCCGTTCGGTTGGTTAGAAACAACAGCCGAATCTCCAAATCACACTATGTTCTTACAAAAAGAAAGCTACATTGGACTATGTAGACGAGATAGTCACCGACGGGACGCCTTACATTGTAGCTCAATTAGTGCTAAACAAAACTACTAGACTAGTACTTCGAATCGATCTAATAGAAACGTATAATTAAAACCATTATATAGTTTTCTCACAAGTTAATTACACCAAGAGGAGCAACGATTCTCATTACCACAATAACAACAACAACCAAAATTTCAGCGATACTTGAGTATATAACACTCCACTTTAGTGTCAGTTCCGTTGGGCGGTCGGCGAAATTCAATTACTACTTTACATCGAACTCTAACCAGCTTGTCTGTCATGGTTCTGGACTTTTCTGCGCTGACGACGAGCCGGCAGAAACGGTCCCACCGGAAAAAAATGCTTAGCAGCATTTCTTCCGGCTCTTGACCTCATGAGTTCAAGCCGAGGTTGATTGCCTTTCACATTCCCGGGATGGATAAAATAAGCTCCAGTTAGAAACTGAGATCGCTATAACCGACTTTTGCTCTCCCTTGAAATTGCTGGCCCTGTGCCAAAATTTGAATCTTGCCGTAATTGACTTTGCCTTTCAACCTTTCGCAGTCGATGCAATCGACTAGCTCCCTCCCGCAAAATTTCGCTCTTTGTGCATAGAGTAGAAGGAATCCTTTTTCGAAGCGCCTCCCCCTTTGGGAGTTCCACTTATTTATCTATTTATCTATATCTTTCTCCGTTTTCTTCCTCTGTTTAGACGAACTTTCCTACCTTTTCGGACAAGACCTTTTGTAACCTTCGTCCTGTCTTTGTCCTTATGTTTTTAATTGATATTAGCCCTTGTGGCCAATAAAACGAATTATTATTATTAGCGGCTTTCACCCGTCTTTACTTTCGGGGTTTAAATTCGCCCGGTCGATTTTGCCTTTCATCCTTTCGAACTTAATAAAATAAGTACCAGTCGAGTACTGAAGTCAATGTAATTGCCTAGCCCCGTCTTCTCTCAAATTTCAAGCCTTGTACCTATTAGTAGAAAGGATTATTTTTGTTGATGTAGGTCTTGTGTATTATTATTATCGCTATTAGGTCGTGTGTCTCCCCACTTTCACATGGTGAGACAATGAATGGCCCCCTTCAACAGTAAACAAAACAGGTTGTTCTAAAACAAAAGGAAACGACCTGGATTCTCAACTATTCCCTCTGGACTTAGATTCAACCAATAGAACCGTCTCTCTTGCTTTCCACATTCCTACAGTGTCATACAAGAAGTGATTTTGGTATTTAAACTACATAAAATGAGCTAATGGATATAGTTTAAGTGGCATGAATACGCATAAATATTTTTTAAAGGATGATGTACAAAAACCCCACAAGCAAACATAAAAAAGAAATTAATTGAAATTTCCGCTCTTCATTTCAGAAATGAAATACTTCGCCAAAAATAGCTAAACTCCCTGTAGAATTGTCGTCTCCTAACAGTTTCCTTAGATTTTTACCCGGCAGACATTCAAACTGAACACCAACAAACTAGCCAGACAGCTAGTAACATTGATGACCTACAAAGGTGTCACGTGTACTTTTTTTCTTTTTTTTCCTTAAGTCAGCGAAGTATTGCCAGTAGCGTAGCTGAAGGGGGCGGTCTACCTCGGGCGGCATTGTTACAGGGGCGACACTTTGGGGTCTGCTGCAGACAATGTGTTTCTTGTGGGATCCGGGAGCGGCAAACGGAAGGGCCGCCCCTCGCAGCACACACCCTAGCTACGCTAGTGAATACTGCCAATGTGGTCATTCGAATTAACTTCATAGTCGTCGTTATCAATTTATGCTAGCCACGATAAAGCCATACATATGAACGATATTCCAATCCAAATGACTATTTCACTTGCACACACACACACACACACACACGTTGTGGAGTTGAGACAGATTTATCTAACGCCATTTTTATTGGTTGTTACATCTAGCGAGTCCAGCTACCATGTGAATAAACAGGGGTTGCCTTCGATTACTAATTTCAAGTACAGTGTATGTGTGTGATAGACATATATTTATGCGTGTATGAGTGTTTGCTTACGTCCCTCTAAGCTAGCGATCAACAGAATAACAAACTTTAAAAGAGTAGATGGAGCTAGACGATAGTCACCCCCCCCCAAAAAAAAAACCCCGAGCTTTCAGAATTTTTTTTTTCTTAGCGGATTCCTAAGTTTTCGATGACGGAAATTCCGAATTGGGGGGGGGGGGGGGAAAATCACGTTTTAAAAATTTTTAATTCCTCCCCCACCCACCCACTTTTTAAAAATTTTAACTTTTTTCGAAATCTACGTGGAAAAACACGGAGATTAACAATATCGTGTTTGCTTCTATGAAGACCGACGTATACAACAGGTATGTAAAACATGCTGTTTCACTTGTTTCGGCCGTTCATTTAGAGATTGTTGCGCGGATCAAATATGGAGTTTTTCATAAAAAATTTGAAATTAATTTTGTTTGCTATATTGTTAATCTCCGTCCAGCTCCAAAGTGTTTGTAGAGGATATGTTCGATTAAACCCCTCCAAATAGTGCCACAGCAGGCTTGCAGTCCAGTGAATAAATCACGACTACCCACTCACAAGGCTTTGGTCGGCCCGAAGCTATAGAAGATACTTGCCCAAGGTGTGTGTGTGTGTATACCGGGGTAAGCACATAAATGTGAAACAAGGTGGGAAAAAATTAGTACTCAAATACCAGAGGTAGAGTAATATGCTTTATTTAAAAGCAGCAGAAATATAACAAAAAATGGGAAACTGAGTAAGATTTTGTGATATATCTGCTGCTTTTAAATAAAGTGTGTGTGTGCATATATATATATATATATACCTTAGACAAGTATCTTCTATAGCTTCAGGCCAACCAAAGCCTTGTGAGTGGATTTGGTAGATGGAAACTGAAAGAAGCCAGTTGTATGTGTGTATGCCCTCATCACCTCTTGACAACTGGTGTTGGTTTGTTTAGCGATTCGGTAAAAGACCCCAATAAAATAAGTATCAGGCTCTAAATAAAAAAAATAAGTACTGGGGTTGATTCATTCGGCTAAAAAAAGTTCTTCGAAGCGATGCCCCAGAATGGCCGCAGTCTAATGAATGAAACAGATAAAAAATACACACAAGGATAATCTAAGTCTAGCCAACTGTATAGAATATTCGTAGAGAAAGCTCAAAACAGAAACGTCTACTGTTGTCACCTGTTAGGCTTAAAAAACCAAATTCACTAACAGTATCGCCTTTATTTTACAAAAATTTTGGATTACCTGGCATTTTTAGAGTAATTACTCTGGCATATGATTTTTCTATTGTTTATTTCTTTTTTAATATATATTTTAAGTTTGCTTCCCAACATGGTTCTGGATTCAGTCTCACAGCGTGGCACCTTTCTACTGCAACCCCGGATCGACCGGAATGGATTTACGGAAACTGAAATAAGCTCGTGTGTGTGTGTGTGTGTGTGTGTGTGTGCGTGTGTGCGTGTGATGAGTCGCAGTCCAATAACTGTAAGTTAAAGATCCTCTTATGAGGGAATATGTTTTCTAACTTCATAGAAAAACCTGTTAATCTAAGTTTTTCAACAAGCTGTATTACATGTTTGTATTTTTTGCGAGCAGAACGTCCCCTGGCGTCTTCTCCTTAGCCCTTTACATTGTACGGGTTCGGAATGCTGAAGCGAGCGATTAAACATCTTTTACTAGGAAACAACGACAATCTATATCTATCTAGCTAAGTTAACCTTTCTTTAAAAGTTCATACCTGTTCTCCAGAAGTAGGCGAAATACGACAGTATAATTAAATGGTCCACACAATAGAGAGGTGGGCGGGGGAGCCAGAGAGAACAAACATTCTTTTAATTTAAAATAAACAAATGACTGACGCAGGCGACTTGCCACGCTATGTCTCTTTAACAAGCACCTGTCTATCTGGAACTCTCGCGGTTTTTCTGCTTAATTTAACACTTGCACGAACACACGCGCTCGGGCATACATACATACACACACACACACTATATATAATATATATACACACACACACACACACATTGTTTAAGAACAATTAAGATTTATACTATATATGTTACCTCTAAAAGAGAGTGAACTCATTACGTTTTTGGAGTAAAGATTTGTGGGTATCAGAGTTTGATACCTCATTGGGCTAGGTGGAATCTTTGGACTAGACTGAATATTTCCGCTGATCACAATGATCTATTGAAGCTTCCAATTCCCCTACTTAAAAACAGACAAGAGACTGGGTGAAGTGAATGGACTACGCAATTAAACAATTCATATTGAAAATAAATACAAGGTCAATTAATTTAGTAAGCGTAGAGAGGTTTGACAATAATATCACTGGTACATTGTGTTCTCTTAGGTCAATACCTTCAACATTTTAAAGTTTCACTTACAATGAAGGTCAAGAAACTAAGTGTAGAGTAATCCTTCGCCATATCGCGGTTCACGTATCGCCTACTCTAAACATTCGCTTATAAACCGGAGGAGTTGAGGAGAGGGGCGCCTGCCGAGATGCACCTGATAGTCGGGGTAACAAGGATGCGTTGAATTCCTCGGTTGGGGAATTTTTATTGCTTAACTGTATTGTTGTCATTGTTATTTTAGTGTTTACTCGATTCGTGGTTAACCTCAAATGTCTCGTTTTGTACTGTCCCCATTTGTTTTGTGTTCGGCCCCTGTGGCTAATAAAGAAACGATTATTATTATTACTTATTGACCTCAAAAGACGAGACAATGAAGAATCGACCCTTAGACAACGTAAAAACGAGGAGTGCAGCTATGACATCGTTTCCTTTCCACCACCACCTCCCAAGTCAACGTTCTTAACATTGAACCAAAAGAAAACAAGAACAATGTTTAAGGAGCGGTTGTTCTAATGTGGTTTTCACATTAACATAACAATAAAAAAATGTTTTTCTTAGGAATTAGAACACTTGAAATCCGACTAATAGGAGTTCCAGCAGATACGTCAGTCAAAGTAAAAAGGAAAATATATACATTTAAAAATAAAAATAAGTACCGAAGACACCGACGGATTTGAATTTCGCATATCGTACTAACTTATTTCCATTTTACAGAGATAAAATTATTCCAAATGTATATATATCTTACAATCTTATAATTTGAGTCGGCTGCTGCTGTTTCTTATTTCTTTACTGCCCGCAAGGGGCTACACACAGAGGGGACAAACAAGGACAGACAAACGGATTAAGTCGATTATTTCGATCCCAGTGCGTAACTGGTACTTATTTAATCGACCCCAAAAGGATGAAAGGCAAAGTCGACCTCGGCGGAATTTGAACTCAGAACATAACAGCAGACGAAATACCGCTGAGCATTTCGCCCGGCTCGCTATCGTTTCTACCAGCTGCTGCTGTTTCTAGGAGTTTCAAGGAACGATGTCGGGATTCAAACTTGATTGCGTCTTTATAATTTAAGTAACCAGAAGATGGATTTGGCATTAATGCAACACAAGTTGAAAGGGATCCGACCCATAAGGGACAGTAGAAGGATGGGTCGACGCGACCGTTGTACAAATAGATTAATACCAAATCCATCTTCTGGTTACTTAAGAAATCATTATTATCTCAACTAACACTGCGGAATTCCTGGGTAGATCCAACGGAAATATACTGACTGCGGATGACACCGGAAGCCCCAAGCTGTGCCAGTGCTCTACCCATTAGTCCAAAATTATTTATATATATATATATATATATATATATATATATATATAGTCGCAGATGAGATCCAGAAATTCTCGGTAATTTTTCAGATTAACACCCGCATGATTTTCACTAGGGTGTTAGGGTTAGGGTTTTTGGGTCGGAGTTAGGGTTAGGGAATTCCGTCCCTAGCCCTAAACCCTAACCAAATTCTCAGTATAGAAGACCCTCAAATAATTCAAACTTCGGCTCCGATGTCTTTACGGGGGGATCAATTTGGCGGGAAAAGAATGACTGTAAAGAGATCAAGTTGAGCAGATATGGAGGCAATTATACGGATATTTAATATATATAATTTGTTTACCCGTATATAGAATTCTTTTATTTGTTTCAGTCAGACTACGGCCACGTTAGAGCACCGCCTTCCAGCGTTTTAGTCAAATGAATCGACCCCAGCACTTAATTTGTTTTCTTTTTAAGTCCATCACTTATCCTATCGGTTCTTTTGCCGGACTACGTAACAAACCCAAACCGGTTGGCGAGCAGTGGTAGAACACACAAACATGTATGACAGATTTCTTTCAGTTTCAGCTTATCAAATCCACTCAGAAGAATTCAGTCAACCCAAAGCTATAGAAGAGACTAGGCCAAAGTGTCACGCAGTGGGACTAAACAGAGAACAATGTAATTAGGAAGCAAACTTCTTACCACACAGCTACGCCTAATATATACACGCGCGCGCGAATATATGGGTACAGGACGTCACCAACAGTAAATATGTAAACAAATGAGTTCAATACTCAAACAACGACAAAAACAAATGGAAAACAGGACAAGTGACATAAAGAGAGACCCTTCATCTGTTGTCGGCTGTCTACTCATTTCGAGCACTGAACGACAATACTATTCTTCGAAAATAGTTTCTCCCATAAGTGTCAAAATAAAATTTGGGATTTTATGGAGGGTCAAAGTTGGGAACAAAAATAGTACAGTGTGGAGGGTCAAAGTTGGGAACAAAAACAGTACAGTGGAGACATACAAATAAATCGAGCGAAAACAAACATGGAGGTTCGTTAGACAAGAACGAGGGTAAAATAGCGAATGCTGGAGAAATATCTTCTTTGACAAGAGAAAAGATAGAAGAGAGAGATAGGGTACGTCCAGTCCTTAAGACAGTCCTGATACATACACAAGGTGCAGCAGAAAGGATGCCCCGGTTTCAAGGGTTGATAAAAAAAACAAACACATGAAGATGCATAAAAAAAAACTTTGAATTTCTATGGAGTGGAGAGCATCGCTTTTCTTGCATCTTCATGTTAGTTTTTTTTTTATTAACCTTGAAATCGGGGCAGCTTTTCTGCCGCACCCTGTATTACATACATAATATATAAATATATGATACACATACAGTTAAACTGTAGCCCGATATGGGAACTGACCTCAGTGGTTTAAGTTACTTCGGGGTTACAAATACGTCTGGGTCCTCTCTGGCCCGGGAGTGGTATTTGTCGACGGTTCTAATTAGGGATCAAATGGTTGAAAATAGTCATGTTGCTACGGCTTACTAGACTGGGAGGAGGATTGGATACTTCTAAAAATATCTCAATGGTCCAGTGTGTGGACAAACCCTAATGCCACGTGATACAGCTACACAACCTCACTCCACCGCCTGGGGCTTAAATAGAATCTTTGCCTTGAGGGTAAACTCGGGAGAACAGGAAACTAGCCAAATGAACTGTAAATAAATCGGCAGAGTACAACGGAAACAACTACAGGGCCTTTACTAGAAAAAAAAAAAAAAGACAATCATAGATTTTCAGGCGTTCGGTCTACGATTGATTTCCGACATCGACAACACGGGCATAGCACATGAAGACTAAGGGAGAGAAAATATATAAACTAGCGCTCATCCAAATTCGTCACAGTACATGCGCTGATAACGTGAATTAATTCCAACGATGTTGCACTACACAGCGTTTTTTGTTTAAAGAGTGTTATTCGTAATATAAGGTACACCTTTGGAATAAACAATTTCAGAGCTGTTGAAAAATACTCAAGGTAGCTAGTTACACAGCAAGTTTTATCTCTTTAGCAGAGTCCGAGTTGGTACACCGTACAAATAGTTTATAAGCTACTAATCTTTAAGTGGACAGATTCTTTCGCCAATAAAGGTCCAACAAATGTAGAAACCTAATCCCACATTTTTCTGTCCAAGGAGAAAACTTGTGCTGTAACCACGTTTAATTTAAACGATGCCAAAACTAGTAACATTACATGCAAATTATCGGTTAGCGCAGTTGGTTAGAGCGTCGAGCTAATAACGTGAATGTCGTGGATTCGAGCACTAATTGGCCATATACATTTAGCCTCAGGCCCACCAAAACCTTGTGAGTGGATTTGGTAGACGGAAACTATAGGCGCGGGAGTGGCTGCGTGGCATATTGGGCAAGTCTCTTCTACTATAACCTCTGGCCGACCAAAGCCTTGTGAGTGGATTTGGGAGACGGAAACTGAAAGAAGCCCGTCATGTGTGTGTGTGTAACAAGTAAATTATAAATTACGTTTCTTTCGATTGAGAAAGGCGAATATATATAGGACTGCAGAAGAGAAGTGCTCAAATGTTAAAGCCAGAGACGTCAATATCAATTTAAGAACATTGAAATCAGGATAACGTACTTAATATATCCAAGTATAGAAGCATGGATATATAAAGTTCGTTAACCTGAATTCAATGTTTCTTAGATTATTATTGAGATATACATACATACATACATACATACACACGCACCCACCCTCGTTACCGCTTGACAACCAGTATTGTGTTTATGTTCTCGTAACTTAGCGGTTCAGCAAGACGCCGGTAAAATAAGGGTAAATTTTCAGATTAACATCCGCACGATTTTCACTAGGGTGTTAGGGTTAGGGAATTCAGTCCCTAACCCTAAAACCCTAACACTCTAGTGAAAATCGTGCGGGTGTTAATCTGAAAATTTACCAGAATAAGTACCAGGCTTAAATAAGTACTGGGGTCGATTCATTCGACAAAAATTCAAGGCAGTGCCCCAGTATGGCAGCAATCCAATGACTGAAACAATATATATATATATATATATATATATATATATATATATATAGTTTTAGGGAAAATAACCAAGTTTCAAGAACTCATCGATGAAAATCCACTATCACATACAGAAAAATTAATAATTAAAAGCACAATAAATGAGTATAATATAAAGTAAAATAAATATCATAAGATAAATATAATATAATAAAAAGATCTTTTTATTATATTTATCTTATTATATTTACTTTACTTTATATTATACTCATTTATTGTGCTTTTAATTATTAATTTTTCTATATGTGATAGTGGATTTTCATCGATGAGTTCTTGAAACTTGGTTATTTTCCCTAAAACTATATATTTTATCTATACAGCTCAATTTAATTTTAGTTTTTTATAAATTGATTTTTATTGAGTTTTTACCTGTAATTTTGGATTTTGTCCCTAATATTATTTTATATATATATATATATATATAAACAAGTACACTTTGAAATGTACAATCAATGCCTGTTCTTTTTGTTATACAAATTACATCTAAAGCAAAATTCTTTCAGTGGTCCTTCAAATATTGTGGATTCCCAATTCACTATTTTGCTACATGGGACTCCCTCCTCACCAAAATCTAACAAGGACCCCGGTTGAGACCCACGGTGTGGATTCACCATCCACCCTACAAAGAGAGATAAAGATTCTATACTGTAACCACTTAACTCAAAACGATGCTAAAATTGTTCCTTAAAACGGTAAAGCCTTACAATCTTAGATTTCAAATTATTTTGCCAATCCATACCCAATCTTCGAAGTAATTTGCGGAACTTAAAGATGTTTTGGGTTCCAAACGAAAATAAAATTGTGTACAACTCGCAAAAATTATAGAAGTATTGTCTTGTCTTTTACTTGTTTGTCATTGGACTGCTGCCATACTGGAGCACTGCCTTAAAAAGGATTTTAGCCGAACGAATCAACCTAAGTAATTATTTTCAAAATCTGTTTTGTTTCTCTCTTGTTAATTCATTGGCATTCCTTCGCTGTTACTACACGACATCATTCATCCACACAACTTTCCTTCGTGACATAGATAGAGGCTTACTTGAAGAAAGCGAATGACATCGCCTCCCCATTCCTACACTCTGGAGATCAATACCGAATTATAGCTTCCTTTTGTCGAACCGCTAATTTACGAATAGATAAACCAAAACACCTATTGTCAAACGATGATGTGGACACACACACACACACACACACACACACACACACACACACAGGGGCTTCTTCTAGTTTCCGTCTACAAAATTCACTCACAAGGCTTGATCAGCCCGAGATATAGAAGAAGTCACTTGCCCAAAATGTCGTAGAAGTGGGACTGAACAAGGGACCAGATGGCTGGCAAGCAAGTTTGTTACGCATAAAGCCACGCCTGCGCCCATAAGAATTTTTAACTTAAAAAACGATAGAACTAAGAAAAATAGAAATTGACTGCGGGTTTCAACGGAAAACAAATAACTAAAAATGAACTTCTATACGGTCACAACTTGCTAGACACAGCTGCCAAAGCTAATACAAACTACACTGTCTTTAAAATAAAAAATGAAAAAATACAGACATTGTAGTCCTATATACACTATATCTAAGGGATAAATGAAAAAGTCTAGCCGGTCATGTTTGGAATTGCTTTTGATAGGTATGTATAAGTTCGATAAAGTCCGACCTAAGTTCATTAACACTCTAAGCTAAACAAATATTACATAGTAACGACGATAGTTATAAATTACCAGTCTAATAAATTATACAAAAGCGGCTGCAACAAAACAACAATGAAGTCACTACAAATAACTGATCGTCAGACTGTAAAAAAGATAAATAAATAAACCTAAAATAAAAGAATAACAAAAATCAATAGCAAAAAAATTAACGACGATAACATTACCATCGTTATTATCATTATATAGGCAAGTCGTGAACAAACTTAGAAGTAAAATAATTACGCCCCACACGCACACCATTTCATTTATAAACAACTTTACGATAAGAAAAGGGTAGAGATGGACTATATGTAATCTGAACCTTTCCCCCACTTATTAATTTTTTTTACGGAAGTCCCACGTTTTAGGCTATGGAGATTCCGATTCTGAAAAAAAATTTTGAAAAATTTCAATTACCCCCCCCCCCCCACCAAGCAGGCTATTTACATGCTAGAAATAACAGCCAAATCTCACAAAACTAGTGTTAGGGTTAGGTTTAGGTTTAGGGTTAGGGTTTGAGTTAGGGTTAGGGTTACCCTGTGGATCTATATAAAAACCGGGGGGGGGGGGTCGAAATTTTGAAATTGAGATTTTTGAAAATTTTTTTTCCAGAATCGGATTCTCCATGGTCTGAAACATAGGATTCCGTAAAAAAAAACAAAAAAAATTTAAAAGGGGGGGGGTATACCCATATTACATATACTCTATCTCCACCAAGAAAAGTTTAGTTAAGTTTCCAAACACTTTTCTCCATATAATTCCCAGTCGCATATAGGATGTGCTATTAAAGAGAAATATTGGTATGCGGTACTCGACAGGTGGTTTGTTTTCTTTAAAATGTATTAAACAAAACATGGGGAGAGGGTCTTTTTCGTTTGAAGTAAAAAGGAAACATTT
This sequence comes from Octopus bimaculoides, assembly GCF_046866305.1. Lineage (NCBI taxonomy): Eukaryota > Metazoa > Mollusca > Cephalopoda > Octopoda > Octopodidae > Octopus > Octopus bimaculoides. The sequence continues at coordinate 11,032,419 of NC_142944.1, forward strand.
TGCTGAATAATAATGACCACAGTCGGTTTAATTAAATTAAACTTAATCAATAGCTGGTGTTCATTTACTCATCTAGTTCGGGCCCAGGGTGGAATTGAAAGAGAAAATCAGTTTCTACAAGAGTGGAACGCTGTAAAACAGTGTAAGAGATTTTCTTTAAAAAATGAATAAACACATTTTTTTCATTCTAAAGATTAAGAAGAAAAGAAAACTATTCGTTAATACTTGTATATATAGAAATAAACATACATATAAATCAACAGCGGTTCAGAACCGAAATATGAAAAACAATATAATACTTAAAGAATATAAGCGATATGAAGTGAAAATTTGAAATATTTTTTCCTGTTTGTAAGTGCATTCTTGAAAGTACATATAAATGTTCGCCTGTTCACACGTTTTTTTCATCTACAGTTGCAAAACAATATATGCAATGAAAGTTGAAAACATTTATATACAAATATAATTATATATATATATATATATATATATATATATATATATATATATATACATTAGACAGATATGTTACTTGTATTTAATTCTGAGCTGTAATTGTAGATGCTAACAAGTGGTAACCACTTTTTTTTGTAATGAATTAGCAATTGAAGGTACAGGTATACACATACATGTATGTAGATACATTTCAAATACAAAACACAAGTGTATAGACGGGATGTAAAACAGGTCATTTTCAACAAACAACAGGAAAGTACGTGTATATTTACATACATATATAAGTTCATAAAGTAAATTTAATGGGATTTAAAACTCACCTTAAGTTTTGACTTTTGTGTAAGACCAGATTGTTTATCTGCTAGAAATATGAATGCATGCCAAACCGCTTTCTCCAGTTCTTCCATCTTCAGTTCTTGCATTCACAAATTACACATTTATAATAGGCTATATATTTTATCTTTTTAAAAATATAAACACACACATGTATATATATATATGTGTGTGTGTCTTTGATATGGTGAAGGAAGGAGGCCTATCGAAAAAGTTAATTAAAACTTTGGTTGTAAGAGAACAAACTTTGTGACTTTCTCGTGTTTGAATGTTGGCCGTATTGAACAAAAAATGAGCAGTGGGCGGAAATCGGCAAGTGAGTGTGTATATGTGTGTTTGCGCGCCCGTTTGTTTGTTCGTGTATGTAAATGAGTTAGGAGCAATTGTCTTGTTTCATGTTTTATACAGGAAAATATTTTAGTGATAGACCCATAAAATAGTTTCCATTTACGGTATGTTGTGCACTTTTTATTTTGGATACTTTTCATTTGTTTTTGTTTGTTTTTTTTTCAATTTTCTTTGTTATGTTTGTTTTACGTAAATACACAGAAACGCATGTATGCACACAGACACACACATACATACATACACATACACACATACGCATACACACATACATACATACGCATACACACATACATTGTGTGTTCATATATGTATGTATGTGTATATATACAGTCACTTGTTGAATATCTATTTAGTAACACACATACACACACACATGTATGTATGTATGTATGTATGTATGTACACACACACACACACACACACGCACACAATAATTAATTTCCTTGCTAATCTGAGATTCTGTATTTTGAATTTGTTTAGTTCGCAAATACGCACACACACACACAAACACTCACACACACACATACACGCAGCCAGCTGGACAAGCAGACAGATAGAGCGAGAGAAATTTTTGTGTAAACGTGTGTTTATGTTTCAGTCATTTGACTACGGCCATACTGGAGCACCACCTTTTAGCCGAACAAATCAACCCCCTGGACTTATTGTTTGTAAGCCTGGTGCTTATTCTATCGGATCTCTTTTGGCGAATTGCTAAGTTACGTGGACGTAAACACACCAGCATCGATTGTCAAGCGAAGGTGGTGGGGGAACAAACACACACAAACACGCACACATAAATGTATACGTACATATATATATATATACTCTTTTGCTTGTTTCAGTCATTAGACTGCGACCACGCTGCAGCACCGCCTTGAAGAATTTTTAGTGGAATGAATCGACCCCTGTACCTATTTGTTTTTAAGCCTGGTACTTATTCTATCGATATCTTTTGTCGAACTGCTAAGTTACGAAGACGTAAACAAACCAACACTGGTTGTCAAGCGGTGGCGGGGGCACAAAGCACGGATACAAAAACTCACTCGAAGATAGGGGAGTGGGGCAGAACTAGGAAGCGGGGCAAAATGAGTAATTTCTGATTTCTCATTATTTTATTTATTTATTTTGTTACCTGTTTGAAATCATGTGAGTATTACATCATTATTTTGTACTTTTACATCATCTTTAGGATTAAAAATTGGTCAACATAGTTGATGTTGTCGAAGTTGAGAGTGTCCAAAACATCGTTAGGTGACAGGTTCTCTTCTTTTTTTTTCCAAGAAATATCTCCTCAACTTTCACCTAATTGTAATTGAAGTTACTAATAAAATACTTGGATAATTTTTTATGTTTAACACTCAATATTTTTTTTTATCTCTATTGGATTCCAAGTCAATTTTTTTCCCACACCAATGTCTAATTTGATCATTTTCACTTTTCACAAGATGATGTCGAAATTGAGGTAAAATAAGTAATGCATAATTTCAATAATTTCTTCTCTAACTTTATGGTGAATAAATATATCATGAAGTTGGCACTTCAGTAGATCGTGAAGAAGCTATAGAGAATATTCTATGTTGAGTTTTTTTTTTATTTAGTTGAGTTTCATTAATATCATATCATGTGCCATTTTTCCTTGCTCCTCTATCACATGACCTAGATATTAAAACTTTTGTTGCATTTCTGATCTTTCTGATGTCTGGGGATAGATATTGATGTATATGAGTTTGTTTTCTGAAAATCTGAAGCAGAAAATTGGCTTAACGTGGTTTACTCATTTTGCCCCAGTCAAATTTGTCTTGTACATGCTCAAAGAGAAAGGCAAAAATATTCTGAAATAGAAAGGCGGCGAGCTAGCAGAACCGTTAGCACGCCGAACAAAATGCTCAGTGACATTTTGTCCGTCTTCACGTTCTGGGTTCAAATTCCACCATGATTGACTTTGCCTTTAAAAAGAAGGCAGCAAGCTGGCAGAAACGTTAGCACACCGGGCGAAATGCTTAGCGGTATTTCACCTGCCGCTACATTCTGAGTTCAAATTCCGCCGAGGTCGACTTTGCCTTTCATCCTTTCGGGGTCGATTAAATAAGTACCAGTTACGCACTGGGGTTGATATAACCGACTTAATCCGTTTGTCTGTCCTTGTTTGTCCCCTCTATGTTTAGCCCCTTGTGGGTAGTAAAGAAATAAGAAATGTCAGTACACCAGGCGAAATGCCTAGTGGTATTTTGTCTGTAGTTCATCTGTATGTTCTGGGTTCAAATTCTGCCGAGGTTAACTTTGCCTTTCATCCTTTCGGAGTCAATAAATTAAGTACCAGTTGCATACTGCAGTCAATCTAATCGACTGGCTCCCTTCCCAAAGAATTTCGGGCCTTGTGGCTAGAGAAGAAAAGAAGAGAATATTCTGAAATAGAGATCAAATTATTTTATAATGCTTTCAATGCATTTAGGGAAGACCATTTGCTTAGCTCGATGACTGGCACCTGTGCCAGTGGAGCACTAACAGCACTGTCCGAGCGTGTTCATTGCCAGAGCAGCTGTCTGGCTTCTGTGCTAGTGGCCCATAAATAGCACCATTTGAGCAGAATCATTACCAGCGTCGCCTTCTAGCACTTGTGCTGGTGGCACGTTAGAAAATCATTCGAGCAAGGTTGTTGCTGGACTGGCTCCTGTGCAGGTGGCACGTAAAAAACACCTTTTTGAGTGTGGCCGTTGCCAGTACCATGTGACTGGCCCTTGTGCCGGTGGCATGTAAAAGCACCCACTACACTCTTGGAGTGGTTGGCGTTAGGAAGAGCATCCATCTGTAGAAACTCTGCTAGATCAGATTGGAGCCTGGTGCAACCTGCTGGCTTGCCAGTCCTCAGTCAAATTGTCCAACCCATGCTAACATGGAAAGCGGGTGTTAAACGACGACGACGATGATGATGATGATGATATAGTTTTTCAAAGGTAGTGAATATTTATAAAAAATATATTTTGTGTCAAATTCAACAATGCAATAAAAACACCTCATTTTGTGTGTGTGTGTGTTCCATACAACAGCCTTCTTTCAGTTTCCATCTACCAAATCCACTCACAAGGCTCTTGTTGGCCTGTGGCTATAGTAGGAGACACTTTCCCAAGGTGTCACGCAGAGGGACTGAACCCAGAACCATGTCGTTGAGAAGCAAGCTTCTTACCACACAGCTATGTATGTGCCTTCACACAGCTGTGCTTGGTGCATGTACATCAGGGATGTGTCGCCTGGGTAGAAAAGGTAGGCAGTGCCTAACCTGAATGAAATACATCGATAAGAAACATTTACCTTTTATGGCAAAATATGCAACTATTTCAATAAAATTATGAAGGTTCCTCTGATTACTATGCATAAAATGCAAAATATTTCATTTTTTCATAGATTAGATAAGCATAATTTGCCCCTGCCTTTCAATCTCAGTCTTAAAGCTACACATGGTATTGCTGTGTACATTCCTACATGGTACATTCCTACATGGTACATTCCTACACATGGTATTGCTGTGTACATTCCTACAACATTTTCTTTATGCGCTATAAAGGCAGAAGTAAATCTGCCTCCAACTCAATCACAAGCCTATACATAATCACCAACTGCCTACCCTGAGTAATTACTGATGGTACGTGTCTGATGTATATGTATTGCAGTTATTGTGTATGTGTATGTGAATACGGTGGGGGAGGCTCTGGATTTTTATCAACCAAATCACATATCTCTTTTGTTATCTTTTATTTTTCACTCGGTTCAGTCATTGAACTGTGATTATGCTGGGCCAATGCCTTGAAGGGTTTTAACTGAACCCCAATGTTCATGGTTTTTTTGGGGGGGTGGTGGGATGGGTTTCATCAAATTTAGTACTTATTCTATCAGTTTCTTTTTCCAAACTGCTAAGTTGCAAGAACATAAACAAACCAACACTAGTTGTCAAGTGGGGTGAGAAGGTGCAAATGCAGACAAACACATACATACACATCTATATATATATATATATACACACACACACAAACAAGTGTGTGTGTGATAAAAAATGGTAGACAACTGGTTTGTTGCTACAAGAATGCAACCTGGGACTTGATCAAGCCCAGCTGTGCCAAATGGATGATGGGGTCTGATATTGAAAGACCTAAAAACCCTCTGAGATGCATCCCAGAACATCTGCAAAATGTATCTTAAAATTGTGTGTGTGTGTGTGTGCATGTGTTTTCCTTTTTTGTAGCGTGTGAATTAAGAGTTTGCATTCTCTCCCCCAAGAAGCCAGATTCAGATATACTTTGCTCCAGACTGGTCAATATATATCCTGTTGCTCCAATAATAATAGGTATGAAGATGAAAATGCTCTTTGGGTACTGGATTTGCAAACTTCTTAATCAAAGGTCCATAAATGTCCTCTTTCTCTTGTATTTTTCTAACCACATTCGTATCCAGAGGGCAGCTGATTTTCCACAACAGAACATGTCTCCTCCTTATGGCCTCACACAACAATATCTGACCCCTTTTTTTTTGTACTCTGTGGCTCTTTTAATTTTTAACTTGCACCAATTTTCTTTTGACCAATTGGTATCAACAGAGTCAACTTTGTAGGTGTTTTTTTTTTAACCTTTTCCAGACTGTTCTTATTTCTTTATATTTCTTTATTGCCCACAAGGGGCTAAACATAGAGGGGACAAACAAGGACAGACAAAGGGATTAAGTCGATTACATCGACCCCAGTGCATAACTGGTACTTTATTTATCGACCCCGAAAGGATGAATGGTAAAGTCGACCTCGGTGGAATTTGAACTCAGAACGTAGTGGCAGACGAAATACCGTTAAGCATTTCGCCCATCGTGCTAATGTTTCTGCCAGCTCGCCACCTTTTCCAGACTGTTCTGGCCACCACATCATGCCTCATATGAAGATAATATCTAGAAGACATTCTCTCGCAGTTGGCAATAATGTGGTTGATGTCTTCAGTCTTGATCTTACACAGTCTACATTTGTTGTCTGTCAGTGTTTTCTGTTCTTTTATGCTGCAGATACTTGGTGAGGGATCTCTTACACTTGAATTGCATAGAGGTAGCCATTGAAGCAGGATGTCATAAATTTGTCAATACTCTATGCAAACATTTAACATGAAGAATCCCTTCTGAGGTTTGTGTTTTATGTGCCCCAATTTTTTATTTTGTTCTTCTGATAAATAGATTTTACCAATGTTGCTTGGTGAGAGATCTGTATCAGCTCTTTTTTCATGTCTCACCATATGTTCGTTAACTATTTTAATTATGCTGATGATTGCATGGTCACAAACTTGTGCAAGATAGCTACTGGTCTCATTCCTCTGCTGCAGATGTTATTTCCGTGTCACGATCTGTTCATCACGACATCAACACAGTGTCACAACCCATGCTTTATATGACATAAATACAGATTTGAGACTACTTTTATAGTCTGTCTACATCTCCAGTGATGTTGAAGTTTCCTATAACCCCAAGTGGCTTGTAATTTCAAACATCCATCTCATTGAGTTCTTCCAGCAACCAGTTCAGAAGGCCAAACATAGGCATGCAGACAAGCACCGCAAAGGTGTTGTAGACAATATCTTTGTTGTAAGCTGAGAATTCTGATGACCATATTCTCTTGAGGTGTTCATTTCTGGTCCCCTCCTTAATGATGGGTCCATCAGATATGACGGACCTATCTATAATTGTCACCTGACAATTATAATTATACCTATAATTGTTACCTGACTGTAGAGGTTCTATTGTCAAGCCAATCATTCTTAAGTTTTCGGAGTAAAGCACAACTTTTCCACATTTTATTGTTAAAAATGTACATTTGGACCCATTAAATTTCATTCCAATGTCTGTAGAAAATTGGCTTATAAGGTCCAATGGTTTTTTGGGGTTTTTATGTGTTTGATATTTGTCCCATACAGTTTTAGATTATCAGCAAAGAAAAGATAGGAGATACTTCTGGATCCATTTCTCTGATCACTGTTTTGGAAGCGGGTATACCAGTGGGTTTAATGAGAGGACAAAGAGTAACACCAACGAGCTATGGCCTGGAAAGATGCCTTTTTTTTTATTATTCATCAATTTGTTCCTTGTCACTCCTAAAGTGACAAGGAGTAAAGTGGCGTACAAAGTCTTGGTCAGGCATTCAATAGCACTCACCAATGGTTGTGGAACTTTGGCTAATTGTAAAGTCTTGATAATCCACCCATGTGGTATTCTATCAAAAGCCTCCTGGTAGTCCAGCCATATTATGGTTAAGTTCCTGTGATTTCTCCTTGTTTATTCCTGGATCATTCTGTTAATTAGTAGCAGCCCCACACCTTCTTTCCTCCAGCTGGTTCAGGTGTTATAATGTTGTTGGTGGCACAATGATCCTGCAAGAACAGATTGAGGCACCCAGTGTGTAATTTCTACATGAAGTTCTGGCAGACTCCTGAACGATAATTTTAAGCTTAAAATTATCGTCCAGAAGTCTGCCAGAACTTCATATAGAAAGCACCATTTGTGCATGGCCGATGCCACTACTGCCTGACTGACCCTCATGTTGGTGGCACGTAAAAGCACCAACTATACTCTAGGAGTGGTTGGTGATAGGAAGGGCATCCAGCTGTAGAAACTTTGCCAGATCAGATTGGAGCTTGGTGTAGCTTTCTGGCTCACCAGTCCTCAGTCAAATCGTCCAACCCATGCTAGCATGGAGAGCAGAAGTTAAACAACGATGATGATATATAAAGAGCTAGAACTTGCCCATGATTGCTCTATGCAGTCAATTGGCTATTTTATGGGGAACGAAGAGAGTAGTTGCAGCTGATAACCAATGGGGCAGTTCTTGTTCACTCTTAATAATTTCTCCACATAATTGTATAAGATCTCACCAATAAAAGGTGAAGCCCTTCAGCCAATAACCTGTTATGAGGTCAACTTCCCCTTTCATCCTTTTAAGGGTTGATAAAATTAAGTACCAACTGAGCACCGGAGTTGATGAAAGCAACTTACCACTCTCCTAAAATTACTGGCCTTGTACCGAAATTTGAAACCTTTATCTTATTTCGAAGAAAAACCATGACTTTTCTTAACATTCAGCTCCCTCCATAACACCTCCTTAAAATGTTCTGGCCATCCCTTCTGAGAACTCATCATGCCACCCACTTCCCAAAGGGGTAGTTACCACCCAGCTTAAGAAACACTGCTTTAATTCAATTCACTCTGCTGAGCGTATTCGGATCAGACCTGAAATCTAGAAATAATTTCATAATGACAGTCGTAATAACACAGTCTTTTGATCAAGACAGTCCAGCCATGAACATCTGCTCATAACTTATTCCAGTATATCTCCTATCTTTCTCTCTCTCTCTTTATCTATCGCTTCATTTATCTCTCTCTCTCTATCTCTCTCTCTCTCTCTCTCTCTCTCTCTCTCTCTCTCTCTCTCTCTCTCTCTCTCTTTCTCTCTCTCTCTCTCTCATTCAATAAGATAGCCTATTTTTTTCCAAAGGTCGATTGACTGCATAAAGCAAGCATGAGCAAGTTCTAGCTCTTTATATTTCATCATCGTTGTTTAACGTCCGCTTTCCATGCTGGCATGGGTTGGACAGTTTGACTGAAGGCTGGCGAGCCAGAAGGCTGTACCAAGCTCCAATCTGATCTGGCAAAGTTTCTACAGCTGGATGCCCTTCCTATTGCCAACCACTCCTAGAGTATAGTTGGTGCTTTTACTTACCACCGACACGAGGGTCAGTCAGGCAGTAGTGGAATTGGCCATGCTCAAATGGTGCTTTTTACATGCCACCAGCACAGGAGCTAGTCAGGTGATGCGGGCACAATCACACTCAAATGATGCTTTTTACGTGCCACCAGCATGGGAGCCAGTCAGCGGCCCTGGCAACGATCATGTTTGAATGATGCTCTTAATCCACTGGATTAAATGGGGTTCAGGCAGACAAGAGAGAGAAGATCCTTTGTCTAACCTGACCTAATTTAGTTAAAAAAATATAAGTATAGAACAGAAATTCAGTTCTTGCTCCTTTAATTTTGGCACCAATGGCAGAAGCACCTCATGTGAGAGACTACACACCTTTCACCCTTTCTAATTGGACAAGACAGATAGGTAGATTCTTTTATTCTTTCTCTCTCACTTCTACCATCTATCTTCTAGCAGTCAACAAAGGATTAATTTAACTACCTACCAGATGGATTTTAGAATGGGAAATAATTTGTAACAACACCTTGAAGGAGTTATATCTTACTTTGTAACAATCAAAATAAGGTGCCATTTCAATTAATAATATTTTCATCCTTTCATTTATGTATATGCTACATACAGATCATTACATATGTTTACTATCACTTACAAGCACACACACACGTGTGTGTGTGTGTGTATTCTTTATTCTTTTACTTGTTTCAGTCATTTGACTGCTGCCATGCTGGAGCACCGCCTTCAGTCAAAGAAACCAAACCAAAGACTTATTTTTTGTAAGCCTAGTACTTTTTTGCTGAACAGCTAAGTTATGGAAACATAAACACACCAACACTTGTTGTCAAGGGGTGGCAGGAGACAAGCACAGAACAAAGACACACATACTAAGACACACACACACACACACACACACACACACACACTCACAAAGTGACGGTGGCTGGACAAACAAAGACACATAAATATATACATACATACATATATATATATATATATATATATATATATATATATACATAAACACATTATATATGTATATATATATGTTGACAGTACCATGGTAGATAAAGCAATTAAGAGTATGAAGACAGGGAAAGCCCCCGGCCCATCAGGAATCACTGCAGAGATGCTCAAAATATCTGGCAGTGTCGGCTATAGCCTAGTCACCCTTATTACGAACCAGGTGATACACGAAGGAGTCATACCCAACGACTGGTGTAGCAGTATCATAATCAACTGCTACAAAGGTAAAGGTGACGCTTTAGATACAAATAATTACAGAGGTATCAAGCTTTTAGATCAGGTAATGAAAGTCACGGAGAGGGTCATAACTCAACTGCTTAGGGAGCGAGTCAGCTTAGATGAGATGCAGTTTGGGTTCGTGCCTAGGAAAAGCACCACTGATGCTATATTTCTGGTAAGACAGCTTCAGGAGAAATACCTAGCCAAGGATAAACCTCTGTTCCTGGCTTTCATTGATATGGAGAAAGCCTTTGACAGGGTCCCCCGATCTCTCATCTGGTGGTCAATGAGGAAACTAGGAATAGAAGAATGGTTAGTGAGAGCTGTGCGAGACATGTACAGAAACTCTGTCAGTAAGGTGAGGATTGGCAGAGAGTATAGTGAAGAATTTCGGGTGGAGGTAGGGGTCCACCAAGGTTCTGTCCTCAGCCCCCTCCTATTTATCATAGTTCTCCAGGCTATAACGGAGGAATTCAAGACAGGATGCCCCTGGGAGCTCCTCTATGCTGATGACCTTGCACTAATTGCTGAGTCACTATCATAATTAGAGGAGAAGTTTCAGGTATGGAAGCAAGGACTAGAATCAAAGGGCCTTAGAGTCAACCTAGCTAAAACCAAAGTCCTCATAAGTAGGAAGGCAGACAAAACACAAACCCCTTCAGGTAGATGGCCCTGCTCGATCTGTAGAAAAGGAGTGGGAAGTAACTCTATAAGATGCACCCAGTGCAAGCTATGGACACATAAGAGGTGCAGCAATATCAAAGGAAGGTTAACTAGGAAGTTAGTTTTTGTTTGCAGCAGATGTTCTGGAGCTATAAATACTGGAACTGTGCAGAAAACAACTTCTGCCACATTCCAGGGAGAAAAACTAGAAGTGGTTGATAGCTTCCGCTATCTTGATGACCAAATTAGCAGTGGAGGTGGGTGCGCTGAAAGCGTAGCTGCTAGAATTAGAATAGCCTGGGCAAAGTTCAGAGAGCTCTTACCTCTGCTGGCGACAAAGGGTCTCTCTCTCAGAGTAAAAGGCAGATTGTATGACGCATGTGTACGAACAGCCATGCTTCATGGCAGTGAAACATGGGCCGTGACTGCTGAGGACATGCGTAGGCTCGCAAGGAACGAAGCCAGTATGCTCCGATGGATGTGTAATGTCAGTGTGCATACTAGACAGAGTGTAAGTATCTTGAGAGAAAAGTTGAACTTACGAAGCATCAGTTGCAGTGTGCAAGAGAGACGACTGCGCTGGTATGGTCATGTAGCGAGAATGGATGAGGATAGCTGTGTGAAAAAGTGCCACACCTTAACAGTTAAGGGATCCTGTGGAAGAGGTAGGCCCAGGAAGACCTGGGATGAGGTGGTAAGGCACGACCTTCGAACATTGGGCCTCACTGAGGCAATGACTTCTGACCGAGACCTTTGGAAATACACTGTGCGCGAGAAGACCCGGCAAGCCAAGTGAGACCTAAATCTAAGGCCCAGCCAGCCCACTTATGCGTACCTTCCTTCCTTCATTGGACACTAAATTCCACTTGTGAAGACCTGTTGAGGCAAGTGAAATCGAAATCGAGTTGCCAGCGCCCATGGACTGGCTCATGTGCGGGCGACACATGAAATCTTTCGAGCGGGATCGTTGCCAGTGCCCCTGGACTGGCTCATGTGCGAGCGACACATGAGGTTTTTTGAGCGAGATCGTTGCCGGTGCCCCTGGACTGGCTCATGTGCGGGAGACACGTGAAATCTTTCGAGTGGGATCGATGCCAGTGCCCCGGGACTGGCTCATGTGTGGGCGACACATGAAATCTTTCGAGCGAGATCGTTGCCGGTGCCCCTGGGCCGGCTTGCGGATGACACATGAGGTTTTTCGAGCGAGGTCATTGCCGGTGCCCCCGGACTGGCTCATGTGTGGGCAACACATGAAATCTTTCGAGCGGGATCATTGCCAGTGCCCCTGGACTGGCTCATGTGCGGGCGACACATGAATCTTTCAAGCGGGATCATTGCCAGTGCCCCTGGACTGGCTCATGTGCGGGCGACACATGAATCTTTCGTGCGAGATCGTTGCCGGTGCCCCTGGACTGGCTCTTGTGCGGGTGACACATTACGTTTTTCGAGCGAGATCGCTGCCGGTGCCCCTAGACTGGCTCATGTACAGGCGACACATGAAATCTTTCGAGCGGGATCGTTGCCAGTGCCCCTGGACTGGATCATGTGCGGGCGACACATGATATCTTTCGAGCGAGTTCGTTGCCAGTGCCCCTGGACTGGCTCTTGTGCGGGTGACACATGAAGTCTTTCGAGCGAGATCGTTGCCGGTGCCCCTGGGCCGGCTTGCGGATGACACATGAGGTTTTTCGAGCGAGGTCATTGCCGGTGCCCCCGGACTGGCTCATGTGCGGGCAACACATGAAATCTTTCGAGCGGGATCGTTGCCAGTGCCCCTGGACTGGCTCATGTGCGGGCGACACATGAATCTTTCAAGCGGGATCATTGCGTGTGCCCCTGGACTGGCTCATGTGCGGGCGACACATGAATCTTTCGTGCGAGATCGTTGCCGGTGCCCCTGGACTGGCTCTTGTGCGGGTGACACATTATGTTTTTCGAGCGAGATCGCTGCCGGTGCCCCTAGACTGGCTCATGTACAGGCGACACATGAAATCTTTCGAGCGGGATCGTTGCCAGTGCCCCTGGACTGGCTCATGTGCGGGCGACACATGATATCTTTCGAGCGAGTTCGTTGCCAGTGCCCCTGGACTGGCTCTTGTGCGGGTGACACATGAAATGTTTCGAGCGGGATCGTTTGCCAGTGCCCCCAGACTGGCTCATGTGCAGGCGACACATGAAATCTTTCGAGCGGCATCGTTGCCAGTGCCCCTGGGCTGGCTCATGTGCGGGCGACACATGAGGTTTTTTTCGAGCGAGATCGCTGCCGGTGCCCCTAGACTGGCTCATGTGTGGGTGACACATGAAATCTTTCGAGCGGGATCATTGCCAGTGCCCCCCGGACTGGCTCATGTGCGGGCGACACATGAAATCTTTTGGGCCGGCCTGCGGGTGACACATGAGGTTTTTCGAGCGAGGTTGTTGCCGGTGCCCCCGGGCTGGCTCGTGTGCGGGCGACACATGGGGTCTTTCGAGCGGGATTGTTGCCAGTGCCCCTGGACTGGCTGTTGTGCAGGTGACACATGAGGCTTTTTCGAGCGGGATCGTTTGCCAGTGCCTCCCCCCCCCCGGACTGGCTCATGTGCGGGCGACACATGATATCTTTCATGCGAGATTGTTGCCAGTGCCCATCAACTGGCTCTTGTGTGAGTGACACATGAGGTTTTTCGAGCGAGATCGTTGCCGGTGCCCCTGGACTGCCTCTTGTGCGGGTGGCACATAAAAGACACCATTTCGAGCGTGGCCGTTTTCGTGCGGGTGACACGTAAAAACACCCACTACATTCTCTGAGTGGTTGGCGTTAGGAAGGGCATCCAGCTGTAGAAACTCTGCCAAATTAGATTGGAGCCTGGTGTTGCCATCCGGTTTCACCAGTCCTCAGTCAAATCGTCCAACCCATGCTAGCATGGAAGGCGGACGTTAAACGATGATGATGATGATGATGATATATATATACACACATATATATACATATATATATACATATATATATGCATATATAAATATATGTATATATATATATATATGTGTGTGTGTGTGTGTGTGTGTGTGTGTGTGTGTGTGTGTGTGTGTGTGTATATATACATATATGTATATATACACACAATCAAACACACACACACATAATATATATATATATATATATTATATGTATATGTATATATATAAAACATTTCAAAAGCATTTTGAAATGTTTTAACTGAGGAAGGTCTTACATAATGGATCCATTTCTTATTATATATTATGCAGACGTGAAACATATGTATTAGAAGAGTTCAAAATATCAGTTTGGTGTGACTTCATTATTACAGCTTACACAACTTGATGTCAGGGCAAACTAGCCACTTATACACTCACACACACATGCACGCAAACACGCACACACATACACATGCACACACATACATTTTGTGTCTCTTGAGTCATATTGTGATTATAATTAACCATAAAGACTTTTTACTTAAATTTTTGTGACCTAATATTTAGACTTCATCTCTTGTTAATTTGAACAATTTACTTCCTTTCCATTCCCCTTTCTCCCCCTCGTTTTCTATTGATAAATTCTTGGATAAAATTATTTGTTTAGAGTAATCATATATCGTGAATTCTATTATACTACTAACGACTTTTGTAAATTATTGTTTTAATGGTCTGGTACAATTTATGATGAATATATATCTCATAAGGTCTGCTACTAGAAAAAAGAAAAATGGTCGTCTGTGCTTGGCGTAGACGTTTTTCTTCTTTCCTTTTTTTTTTCTCCTTGACTCGCCTGATGAAGTAGTCAATGTTGTTGGTTTTAATTGGTAGTTAATTAAACACTTTACTGATACACTTACGGTACAAAACATACTTGACATTTTGGATTCAACGAAACTTTCTAGCGGTCTCACTCAACTTGTTAGTGTTGAGCTAGTCATCAAGTAAATGACATTTAATTATAACTGCATTTTTTTTAACCTAAAAAAAAAATCCAGTTAAACACCCACTCTCATTTTCTACCAAGAAAAACCAAAGAAGGCTTTGGTGACTTCTTGTTTCCTTTTTATTTTTATTTCTCTGTGGCTTTTATCCCTCCACCCATTTTTTCTGCCCATTTGTTTCTAGCAGGGTCATGGAAAAAGAGTTCTCAGTCACCTCTTCAATAGGACCCTCTTCAATAGGATCCTCTTCAAAAGCAACAGTCATTAAACTTTCCAACTGGTTTCCCAAGGATGACCAACTTAGACTATGGATATTATCCAACCATACCATTCTTGGTCTACCCCTCGGTCTCTTGCCAGGTGTATGGTGGAGTCCTCAGGTACCTCCTCCTCCATTGGGTCCTATCAGAAGCAACTGTCATTATACTTTCTAAATGGATTTCCAAGAATGACCAACTTAGACTATGGATATTATCCAACTATCTTGTCCTTGGTCTACCCCCGGGTCATCTTGCCAGTTGTGGGGCTAGAGTCCTCAGACACCAACTCCTTCATAGGGTCCTATCAGAAGCATCAGTCATTATACTTTCTAAATGGATTTCCAAGAATGACCAACTTAGACTATGGATATTATCCAACCATTCCATTCTTGGTCTACCCCTCGGTCTCTTGCCAGGTGTATGGTGGAGTCCTCAGGTACCTCCTCCTCCATTGGGTCCTATCAGAAGCAACTGTCATTATACTTTCTAAATGGATTCCCAAGAATGACCAACTTAGACTATGGATATTATCCAACCATCTTGTCCTTGGTCTACCCCCGGGTCATCTTGCCAGATGTATGGTGGAGTCCTCAGGTACCTCCTCCTCCATAGGGTTCTATCAGAAGCAACTGTCATTATACTTTCTAAATGGATTCCCAAGAATGGCCAACTAAGACTATGGATATTATCCAACCATTCCATTCCTGGTCTAGCCCTAGGTTTCCAGCCACATGGCTGAGCTTGAAGAATCTACCTTGTGAGTGAGTCTTGTGACATTCTAATCGCATATCTGTCGTACTAGAGCTGTCAATTCTCAAATGAAGGGTTTTAGTTGAACAAATCAATCCCAGTATATCTTTTATCTTTTACTTGTTTCAGTCATTGGACTGTGGCCATGCTGGGGCACCACCTTGAAGGGTTTTAGTTGAACAAATCAATCCCAGTATATCTTTTATCTTTTACTTGTTTCAGTCATTGCACTGTGGCCATGCTGGAGCACCACCTCGAAGGGTTTTAGTTGAACAAATCAATCCCAGTATATCTTTTATCTTTTACTTGTTTCAGTCATTGCACTGTGGCCATGCTGGAGCACCACCTCGAAGGGTTTTAGTTGAACAAATCAATCCCAGTATATCTTTTATCTTTTACTTGTTTCAGTCATTGGACTGTGACCATGCTGGGGCACCACCTTGAAGGGTTTTAGTTGAACAAATCAATCCCAGTATATCTTTTATCTTTTACTTGTTTCAGTCATTGCACTGTGGCCATGCTGGTGCACCACCTCGAAGGGTTTTAGTTGAACAAATCAATCCCAGTATATCTTTTATCTTTTACTTGTTTCTGTCATTCAACTGTGGCCATGCTGGGGCACCACCTTGAAGGTTTTTTTATTTGAACAACTCAATCCCAGTATTGATTCAAATAGGATGACTGCCAGAACGAATACATTGATCCTAAAATGATAACTAAGAGAAAATCTATGTACTTCTAACGTCTTTTTTAGTTTTTATACCAGCTACTGAATAGTACAAATATGTCTATTTCGATTTTCTATTTATGAATATCTGAGTCTTTTTGTATGAAACGAATTGTATAACAATATGACAAATAAGAATTATAATCCGTTTTAGCATCTAATCTCTTTCATTGCATAAATATAAATGAATTTGTTGAACTGTGTTTAATAACTTAAATCCTATACTGATTATTTCTATACAGGTTTTCATACCTATACGAATTAATATAAGTAAATTCAAAAGTAAAGTATGAAGAAAAGACATTAGAAATCTTTGGAAGTAATTCCAATTAAAGAACAAACTCACATTCATTCAGTAAAAAATATATACAAAAAATATATATAATATATAAAAATGTATATATATATAGGTGAGAAGTAGAGAAATTTGAAAAGACAACACGAAACCGGTTATTTCTCAAAATACAATGTTTATATACCAAAAAGATTTTATAACATTTTTCTAACATTTTTCTAACATTTTTCTGACATAATTTAAATATATACTTTAACCATGTAACACAAGCCTTCTGTAGTTTTTTCACTCTTATTATCTTTTATATATATATATATATATATATATATATATATATATATATATGTATATATATATATATATATATATATATATATACACATGAATAGTTGTTGTTAGGAAGATGCATCCAGCTGTAAAAATTCTGCCGAAACAGTCACAGAAGTCTAGTGCAGGACTGGTCAGTTCCTGTCAAACCATCCCACCCCTGCCAGCATGAAAGGCAGGCGTTAAACGATGATGATGATGATGATGATATATACATAGATAGATTGATAAAGATAGAGATGGTTGGCTGGCTGGCTGGATGGATGGATTAAAGACCCCCCCCCCCCCTTCAGTCATAATTGACCATGGTATTGCACCTAGAAAGTTTCCCTCTGAAGCACAATTTTGGGTAAGGTTGTGTATGGAAGACCATCAGTCGCCCATGTATACCAGCCTCCCCCTCTCCACACCACTGATGTTATCCAAGGGAAATGCAAAGACCAATGCAGCTTGGCACCAATGACATCACAACTCATTTCTACAGCTGAGTGAACTGGAACAACGTGAAATGTTGTGGTCTTGCTCAAGAACACAACACACAGCCCAGTCCAGGAATCAAACTCACTATCTCATGATTGTGAGCCTGACACTCTAACCACTGAGCCATGTGCTCTTCACACACACACACACACACACACACACACATATAGATAGATAGACAGACAGACAGACAGACAGACAGACAGACAGATAGATAGATATGGTGGATTCTCCTGTAGTAAAAGACTAAGGAGGGTTCCACAACTTCTTACCAAACAACCTGCCCTAAGGATTTGTTTGTGGCTTGACAGTTTTCCTGTAGCCAAAAGATCAATCTTCTTTTATTTGGGATGCTTTTCATTTTGGGTCCAAAATTAACAATTTTTCTTAGCACTGAAATAAAGTCAAAAACTGATTTTTTTTTTTCTTTGTTTTTTTTGGGGGGGTAACAATGGATGTTTCTTCACTATACCCCAATATTGACCATGATTCAACAGAACTTGCCGAACATTATACATCAAATAGCTCTAATTTTAAGGAATGCCTGAAAGTGCACATTCTCAGAAAATTTTCTGACTCTACTGCATTTTCATTTCTCAGAATGCATGAGGACAAATATTTTTGTGAATTACTAACATGCCCCGAAGAAATGAATAAAGTGACAATCAAATTTCGACATAATTATGCAAAACTGTTTGACTAAGTGTTCTCTTTCCTGTTTTGTTTTCTTTATTATGAATGATGGAAAAGTGAAAACTGATGACATCATTTTGTCTAAAAAAGGAATGCAGGACATTCCCCGATCACAGTTTTAATTTCTGTATTTATGCATTTTATTTTTATTTTACATTTTTAACCTGAGGAACACAAACAGTCTTTTGAAATATTTGTTTAATTCAATCTCTATTTATCACAAATTACATCATCACATTCTTTGTACTGTTTAATAATAATAATAATAATAATAATAATAATAATAATGATAATAATAATAATGATGATGATAATAATAATAATAATAATGATAATAATTCTTTCTACTATAGATAAGCACAAGGCCTTAAATTTTGGGGAAGGGACTAGACGATTACATCGACCCCAGTGTTTCAGTGGTACTTAATTTATCAACTCCAAAAGGATGAAAGGCAAAGTGAACCTTAAGTGGAGTTTGAACTCAGAACATAGCAGCAGATGAAATACTGCTAAGCATTTCACCTGGCATGCTAACGAGTCTGTCAGCTCGCCTTATGATGATGATGATGAGGATGAGGATGATGATGGTGGTGGTGGTGGTGGTGGTGGTGGTGATGATGATGATGATGAAGGTGATGATGATGATGATGATGATGGTGGTGGTGGTGGTGGTGGTGGTGGTGGTGGTGGTGATGATGATGATGATGATGATGATGTATGTCTGATGATGATGATGATGATGCAGTACCAGACAGTGGCTCTCATGTCTTCTGATCTTAATTGATTGGAAGTGTTATCATGTACATTGTTTTGTCTTGGTATAAAAAGATGGGCTACAGCAAATATACTGCTTAATACCACAGATTTGCTTGTCAGTTGTTTGACCTTAACCAGTTGAGCATGTCCCTTGGTGGCTGATGATATGTGCATCTCTGATCATGAGCAGAAGTAGTGGGGGAGCATCATAGCCATGTGTTGAGAGGAATTCTTTGGGGTTTGAATAATTCACCTTTGAAAACATGGCTGTTTGATTCAACATCCTTAAGCCACCCTTATTTTGAGACCTTTTGAGCTGGATGGGCTACTCAACCTGAGGAAAATTCTAACTGGGCCCCACCTGCAAAGTCAAACACTGTTTATCTTGATATGAGATCACCATGTCGCGTACATATGGTTGTGATGCATGTACCTGGTGTACCCTTATCAGACAGGGAGTCATGATGGGTAAAATGGGTTTCATATATTTTACTCCAGTGTCATTTTGATGGCATGCACTGCTCTCTCACCCAATAATAATGGTTTCAAATTTTGATACAAAACTAGCAATTTCAGGGGAGGGGGTAAATTGATTATATCGACCACAGTGCTTTACTGGTACTTATTTTATTGACCCCAGCCCCTGAAAGGACGAAAGGCAAATAATAATAATAATAATAATGAGAGCACTCAGAGAGCGGAAACCTCTGCCAAGGCAACACCAATGTCCTCTCAACAATTAGCCAGAAATGATTTTTAAAATGAGAATATCTGAAATAAACTCGACTGCTCTCACAAACAAGAATACTAAAAATGAACCTGACCACTCTCAAAAATTAAGTAAAAAAAACAGGAAAAATAATCCAGAATCCTTGTCCAGTACTGGATTAATCTCAAAATCTAACCAGTTTGTACCAATCACGAGGCCAAACATCCCTGAAAGTTTCATCCAAATCCATCCAGTGATTCTTGAGATATCATGTCCACGGATGGACAAACAAACAAACAAATACGACTGAAAACAATACTTCCGCCTTCGCTAAAGCAGAGGTAATAATGGTTTCAAATTTTAGTACAAGGCCAGCAATTTCAAGAAAGAGGTTAAGTTGATTACACCAATTCCAGTATTCAACTGGTTGTTACTTTATCGATCCAGAAAGTATGAAAAGTAAAGCTGACCACAGTAGAATTTGAAATCAGAATGTGTAGATGGCTGAAATGCTACTAAGCATTTTGCTTGATGTGCTAGCAATACGACCAGCATACCACCAGCAGATGAATGCTAAAAGTGATAAAGCCTTTTTCTCTTTTTTTTTTTTTTTTTGGTTCAGTAACTTCTCCTTAATAGCTTTTGAGTGAAGCCCGTAGCACAGGTTAAAAAAAGGTCATTGTTGATAAAACAAGTTTATCTCTTAAGACCATCAACGGTATGAATCATCGTCCGGTTCTCTCCAAATAATTTCAGTCATTTTTCTTGCTTTAGCTTGTTTCATATGAATTCTATTTCATCTTATCATTTCGTGTATTTTTTTTTTTTCATCGTGTAAACTTGCTGTGGGTTCACCACTGCAAATTGCATCCTGATGCAGTTAGTCAGACCTGTCTGTATAACAGAAGGCATGGCAAGTGCCAATAATATATATGCGAGTGTGTGTGTGCGGAGGGGGTGTCTGGGTCTGTGTGTGCACGTGTATGTATATATATATATATGTGTGTGTGTATACACACACAAACACACATACACACACATATCCACTTTGTAAGGTAGTTGGTGTTAGGAAGGGCATCCAGCTATAAAAAACCTGCCAAAACAGTCACAGAAGTTTGGTGCAGTCTTCTGCCTAGCCAGCTCCTGTCATGCCATCATGTAAAACGGACGTTAAGTGTTGATGATGATGATGATGATATATATATATAAATATATATATATATATATATATATATATATATATATATATATCCACACACACTAATACATCCTTTTGTTATTTACACCACCTGTCCTCATCTGTTGTTGTTTTTTCGTATATTCTCCCATATATACACATATATATATACATACATATACATATATATGTATATTGTTTTCTTTCTTTTACTTGTTTCAGTCATTTGACTGCAGCCATGCTGGAGCACCGCCTTTTAGACAAGTAAATCTTATTCTTTGTGAGCCTAGTACTTATTCTATTGGTCTCTTTTCTTGAACCACTAGGTTACAGGGACGTAAACACACCAGCATCGGTTGTCAAGCGATGCTGGGGGGGACAAATACAGACACACAAACATACACACACACACACACACACACACACACACACACAAACATACTCACACATACATACATACATACATACATACATACATATATATATATACATATATATATATGATGGGTTTCTTTCAGTTTCTGTCTACCAAATCCACTCACAAGGCTTTGGTCAGCCCAAGGCTATAGTAGAAGACACTTGCCCAAGGTGCCATGCAGTAGGACTGAACCCAGAACCATGTGCTTGGTAATCAAGCTACTTACCACTCAGCCACTCCTGCACCTATATATATATATATATATATATATATATATATATATATATATATATATATATATATATATATATATATATATATATATATATATATATATATATATATATATATATATATATATATATATATACACACACACACACAGCATGTGTGTGTGTGTGTGTGTGGTGAAGGCATGTAGCCTAATGGTTATGGTATTTCACTGAGAATGACAAGATTGTGGTTTCTATTCCCAGACTGGCAGTGCATTGTGTTCTTGAACTAAACAATTCATTTCACATTTCTCCAGTCCACTCACCTATAAAATGGGCAACCCTGTGACAGACCGGCATTCTTTTCCAGTGGGCAATGTTGGCCTGCCTGCCTAACCAACAGAGTTGCATTATTTGAAAGCTAAAACAATGTGAAGAAAGGCACTGTGACCAGCAGTGTATAACATCTGATACTCTGGTTGATCAGAGATACAGTTATATATATATATATATAATTATATATATATACATATACACACATATATATATATATCATCATCATTATCATCGTCTTTTAATGTCCGCTTTCCATGCTGGCATGGGTTAGACAGTTTGACTGAGGGCTGGCAAGCCAGAAGATTGCACCAGGCTCCAGTATGATCCAGCAAAGCTTCTACAGCTGGATGCCCTTCCTAATGCCAACCACCCCAAGAATGTAGTGGGTGCTTTTTACGTGCCACTGACACGAGAGCCAGCCAGCTGGTACTGACATCAACCACGCTTGAATTGTTCTTTTTATGTGCCACTGGCACAGGACCAGTCAGGCGGCAGTGGCATAAACCACACTCAAATGGTGCTTTTTACATGCCACCAGCATAGGTACCAATCAGGTGGTACTATCATTGGCCATGACAATGATTCCACTTGATTCAACAGGTCTTTGAGCCAGTTATGCAACATTGGCATCGGTCCTGATTACGATTTAATTTGGCTTGCCGGATCTTCTCAATCACAGCATATCCCCAAAGGTCTCAGTCATTTGCCTTGCCTCTGTGCAGCCCAACATTTGAAGGTCATGCTTCCTCACCTCATCCCAGATTTTCCTGGGTCTGCCTCTTCCACAGGTTCCCTCCACTGTTAGAGTGTGACACATTTTCATACAGCTGTCCTCATCCATACACAACTCATGACCATACCAGTGCAGTCGTCTCTCTTGCACACCACATCTGATGCTTCTTATGTCCAACTTTTCTCTCAGGGTGCTTACACTCTCTCGTGTACGCACATTGACATTACACATCCAGCAGAGCAGACTAGCTTCATTTCTTTCAAGCCTATGCATGTCCTCAGCAGTCACAGCCCATGTTTCACTGCCATGTAGCATGGCTGTTCGTACACATGCGTCATACAGTCTGCCTTCTACTCTGAGTGAGAGGCCCTTTGTTACCAGCAGAGGTAGGAGCTCTCTGAACTTTGCCCAGGTTATTCTTATTCTAGCCACTATTCTCTCAGAGCATCCATCCCCGCTACTGACTTGGTCAACTGGGTAATGGAAGCTATCAACTACTTCTAGTTTTTTTCCCCTGGAATGTGACAGAAGCTGTTTTCTGCACATTTTCAGTGTTTACTGCCCCTGTGCAATTGTCTCACACAAAAACTATCTTCCCAGTTAGCCTTCCTTTGATATTGCTGCACCTCTTATGTGTCCATAGCTTACACAAGGTACATCTGATAGAGTTTCTACCTATGGAGTTTTCTACAGATCAAGCGGGGCCAGGATTTGTGATTTGTCTGCCCTCCTACTTACTAAGAGTTTGGGTTTTGCAAGATTGATTCTAAGGCCCTTTGATCCTGGACCTTGCTTCCACACCTGAAACTCTCCTCTAGATCTGGTAGTGACTCAGCTATTAGAGCAAGGTCATCAGCATAGAGGAGCTCCCAGGGGCATCCTGTCTTGAATTCCTCTGCTATTGCCTGGAGGACTATGACGAATAAGAGGGGGTTGAGGACTGATCTTTGGTGGACCCCTACCCCTACCCAGAATTCTTCACTATACTCGTTGCTAACCCTCACCTTACTGACAGCATCCCTGTACACGGCTTGCACAGCTCTCACTAACCACTCATCTATCCCTAGTTTCCACATTGACCACCAGATAAGGGATCAGGGAACCCTTTCAAAGGCTATCTCCAAGTTCAGAGGTTTATCTTTGGCTAGGTATTTCTCCTGCAGCTGTCTTACCAGAAATATAGCATCAGTGGTGCTTCTACCTGGCACGAACCCAAACTACATCTCATCTAAACTGACTCTCTCCCTAATTAGTTGGGCTATGACCCTCTCCTTGACCTTCATTACCTGATCTAACAGCTTGATACCTCTGTAATTATTTGTATCTAAAGCGTCACCTTTACCTTTGTAGCAGTTGACTATGGTGCTACTACACCAGTCATTGGGTATGACTCCTTCATGTATCACCTGGTTCGTAATACGGGTGACTAGGCTATAGCCAACACTGCCAGATATTTTAAGCATATCTTCAGTGATTCCTGAAGGGCCAGGGGCTTTCCCTGTCTTTATATCCTTAATTCCTTTATCTACCATGGTACTGTCAATTTGAATAGCTGGTCCCTCTGTTGGGTTGACATTTGGCAGACTATCTTTCTCTCATTCATTCTCTTCATTTAGCAACCTTTCATAATGGTGTCTCCAAGTCTCTCTCTTTGCAGCCTCATTAAATGCAAGTGAGCCATCATCCATGCGGACACATTTCTCTCCTATGACATCATGATTCTCTCTCATGCACTGTCTTGCAACATGAAACTCTTCAAGTCTTTGATCCTCATGATGCATAACATTGGCAATTTTTTTCTTATCTGCTTCCCTTCTGGCGATCTTATACAAGTCCCTGATACCACCATTCTTCCAGTTCTTCCATGCCTGTTTCTTTTCCCTAATGGCCCTGACATACACACAGACTCATATATATATATATATATATACTCGGTCATAATGTCTTACGTTTAAGATGGTTCCCATTCATTTCCCTGAGGAGAAGTTTACATTTTTAACATCGACGATTCCTTTGGATCGCATAAATTGTAATTTTTCGAAACATATGTCGGAATAAAGTATGCAGTTATAACATGCGTTCACTCCATTCATTAAATTCATATCTATATATATATATATATATATATATATATATATATAAACATAATTAAGGGATCAGCAAACAGTTGCTTCACCACATACCGAAGTTCAGAAATAGCAGCTAAAAAGCTGAGACTCTGGAGTCTCAGCTTTTTAGCTGCTATATATATATATATATATATATATATATATATATATATATATATATATATATATGCATATACATATATGTATGTACATATATATTCTGATACGTGTTTTCGTATGTATGTGTCTCTGTGTAGATTACATATTTTATACATATATGTATGTGTAAAAATATATTTATAAAAAATTATGAGTTAGAGGTTATGCAACTGTCTAAGGGATAAATGTATCCGTAGGCACTACTGGTGTATTACCTCACTATATGTAGGCCTAGCTATAAGGTTTATAGTAGTTGGCAATTTAAATGGTGAAACTATGGCTTAATATATTCAGAAAAGAAAAGAAATGGAGCAACAAGCAACAAGGAGAAGTTGATCATTGGTATTAAAAGGTCATAGTTTAATCGTAGTTCAATAACATTTACAGCTGTTTCAGTTTGTTAATTCGAAGTAAATTTGCATTTATCTCATTCCATTTAGCAAACATCATCACAATGATTTAGAGGAATATAAAAGGAGAAAAAGGGAAAAAAGGAAAACAGGAAAAAGTTCATTAAGTCTTTAGGCTTACATTTTAGTGACTTTTTGGGTTTTACATGTATGTATGTTTCTTCAATTAGATGAATGGAGCAGTAGGTGAGGAAAATGACTAGTTGACCAGTGGTGTTAGCTGAAGGAGTTGTACCTGGTGGTAATATCCAGTGTTGTTAGTTGTAATATGTAACGCTGTATGTGACTGCTAGGTAAGTCCCTATGATTACAAATAATGCCCTTGTTAAAAACTAAGGATGCTTTTAAAAAGTTAGTACAATATAATGTATAAATTTGGGTTAAGTAAATGGTATGATAAAAATATATATATATATATAAATAAAATGGATCATTAAAAAATTTTTTTTAACTAAAAAATATAACATGTCAGCAATCCAACTTTAAAGTGAATATATTATAGAGAATTATATGCCCTGGTGTACATTGTAGATTTTAGATAGATAATTCAGTTAACTGGGGTAATTTAATTTAATTTACTTGTGATATGATGTTAAAATATGCTCTGTGGTAAGTGGGAGGGTTAGGGGAGGTACTCAGATGTTAAGCAGGTCAGCTAATAACCTATAATGTAAGTGTTAGCGGTATTTAGAGAATAAGAATTTATCTTTATGTAAGCATGTTGTATTTTTCTCGTCTTGTTTATTAAGTAATTCTAATTTGGCCATTAAAATGAAGAATTTCTCATTTATGAAGTATTTCTCATATAACCTTAAAAATAATAGCTGTAATCTATCTAAAATCTATGATGTACACGAGGACATAATACTCTATAATATATTCACTTTAAAGTTAGATCACTGACTCATATAACGTTATAATTTTTTTTTTAATTTTGGTTGGCCCGAGGCTAAAGTAGAAGACACTTGCCCAAGGTGCCATGTAGTAGGACTGAACCCAGAATTATGGGGTTGGGAAGCAAGCTACTTACCACACAACCACTCCTGCACCTATATATATATATATATATATATATATATATATATATATATATATATATATATATATATATATATATATATATATATATGTATATATATATATATGTATATATATATATATGTATATATATATATATGTATATATATATATATGTATATATATATATATGTATATATATATATATGTATATATATATATATGTATATATATATATATGTATATATATATATATGTATATATATATATATGTATATATATATATATGTATATATATATATATGTATATATATATATATGTATATATATATATATGTATATATATATATATGTATATATATATATATGTATGTATATATATATATATGTATATATATATATATGTATATATATATATATGTATATATATATATATATATATATATATATATATATATATATATATATATATATATATATATATATTCAAATTTAATAATAGGATGAATTCTTTTATAAGAATTTATCAAGTAGCTAGCGTGAAAAATACCTCATAAGGGAAAAAATCCATCATTTATTCCTCAAAATATATTTATTTATATAAGGGCATTACTATACAAGAATGCCACACGCTAAGAGGGTCTCTAAGGTCAGACTACCATGTGTTTATTATGGTAGTTTGACCTTAGAGTCCCTCTTAGCGTGAGGCATTCTTGTATAGTAATGCCCTTATATAAATATATATATATATGTGTGTGGTGTGTGTGTGGTGTGTGTGTGTGTGTGTGTGTCTATACATATGTACACATAACTTATATATGCTTATATATGTCTATTCACACACACACACACACTCATAAACATATATATAGAAAAATAATAAGATAAATGAATAGGATGCCTCAACCTACACAGGCCTTACTTAACACAAGAAGACAGTATTGACTAATCCTAATATCAGACACATTAATCCCCCCAAAAAAATGAACGAACTATTGTCAGAAAATACATTTCAGATTCTGAAAATAGAAAAACAAGACATTCAAAAGAATGATATCACAATGGAATTGCTACAAACAGTTAAATAATGTCAATGATAAATCCAACGGTGAATTCATTTTGCTCGATATTGTAGAAATCTACCTACCCACCAATAAAATAATCTCATGGCCGCCATGAATTTGGAAAAGAAAGTACTGAAATGTAACCGGTAATAATGGGAATATAATGCTGTATACAAGGAAGTTATTGTAGTTCATGACAATTTATTCTGGGTTAACAAACAGAGAGAGAAATATTTGATGTATTTGATGGGTTACTATAGTAGAGCAACAATTTCTGATTGGGTGATATGACATAGTAAATATTCCGGGAAAAAAACTGAATGAGGTCTTCTATCAAAGGCATAGCACTTGGTTTGCTCTGTCATATAATACGAATGAGCATAGTATATAATATACGCACATAGATATCCGTTTAAAAAAATACATTTAAAAATCAAACAAGAGAAGAAGATAAATTTCCTACATACATCTCTAAACCTAAACATCTGCAAACATATGCACTAAAACCCCTTTGAAGAAAATGTATATACATACACATTCACTCATGTGTATGTGTGTCTGTGTATGCATGTATGTGTAATTGATATACGTACATATATATATATATATGCACACAGATATATATCAATGTATGTGTATTTAGATATATATATGAGTGTATACATATAGAGAAAGATAGATACATACATATATACACATACACATATACATAGATACATATGTATACATGTATATATGTATATATATACACATATATATATTTATGTATATATATATATACATATATATTTGATAAATAAATTCAAAAAGGGATAAAACTCTTTTATAAGAATTTTATCAAGAAGCCAGTGTGTAAAAAAAATTCATAAGGGAAATTTCTATTCCCAAGAATATAATTATTTGTTTATATTTATATAAAGGGCATATACATATATATATATATATATATATATATATATAAACACATACATGCATATATATATGTATATATATACATATATACATGTGGCCATGCTGGAGCACCGTCTTTAGTCGAAGAAATCGACCCCAGGAGTTATTTTTTGTAAGCCTAGTACTTATGCTATCGGTCTCTTTTGCCGAACTGCTAAGTTACGGGAATGTAAACACACCAGCATCGGTTCTCAAGCGATGTTGGGGGACAAACACAGACACACAAACATATACACACACACATACATATACATACATACATATATATATATATATATATATATATATATATATATATATATATATACACAACGGCCTTCTTTCAGTTTCCATCTACCAAATCCACTCACAAGGCTTTGGTCAGCCCAAGGCTATAGTAGAAGACACTTGCCCAAGGTGCCATGCAGTGGGACTGAACCTTGGTAAGCAAGCTACTTACCACACAGCCACTCTTGCACCCTTGTAAATTTATATATATATATATATATATATATATTCATTGGGCCTTCAATGGCTAATGAAATTGTAAGGTGCCTAGCCTGACATTTGGTGTGTTGGTTATATTTAAATCTAAGGAGTCACTTGTCCCCAGGTTTGACAACAGCTGATTTCTTCTTGATTGTGAAGCTGAGAAAAGAAAGGAATCATCGTACCAAGGGACCGATATCTTATTTATTGGTGTCCAAAGGGTGAAAGACAAAGTTAACCCCAGAGGGAGAGAACAACAATGTAATCTGTCTAACGCTGTAGTGACTCCACAAATATGCCACACACACACACATACACACACGTACACACATACATACTTTCATCAATGGCAGCAGCATGCACATGCACACGCACACCTTTATATATTTTAATGCAAAATACGTAAAAGTGCACATTTTGTTATATATATATATATATATATATATATATATATATATATATATATATATATGAAAGATAGGTACAGATACACACAAACACACACACACACACACACACACACACACACACACATGCACACTCACAATCAACGAAACATATTTGTGTTAATATTTTTCAACAAAAACTCAATTCATAAAATTATCAAGGAAGCAGTTTTGATAGAACACCCTTTCTTACTCTACAGGAAGAACAACATACAGTTAAGGCTCTCACAAATCACTACAAATGTAAAATCCCACAACCTAATTTTAGCATTCATACACACACACACACACACACGTGTGTGTGTGTGTGTGTAGGTATACATTACATTGCCAGTACTGTTCTCCAATGACTAAGCTTCATTATTAGGACCATAACATGCATTCAGTTCCTGATCGTTCTTTTCACTCACTGACATTCCACACACGACCATTCTTGTTTTCTTCCAAACTGTGATTCAACAGACTGGAAAAATTTAGACTCATCAACCCAAATACATTACAAGATAACATCATGTTGCTCTTAAAGATATTTTGCTTTCTTTTTCAGCTTCCTCTAAAACAAGGGTTCTCAACTGGGGTCCATATAAGATTTTTGCAACAAAATTGCAGTAAATTAGGGATCATAATAGTAATTTAAGGGCCCCTGAAAAAATTTTTGTTTTAGATGTATCTATTGATATGTATTGCAAGAAACAATTAGATTTCTTTCTTTTACGTAGTTCAACCTACACAAGCTAATGTGTGAAACACAAAATAGGAATTTTGAAAGAAGTTTCTATAAGATTAGTTTTTAAACATCGAATGGCTACGAAGGTCCACCAAAATAAAATAGTAATCAAAGGGGTCCACAGATTAAAAATGGCTGAGAACCCCTGCTTTAAATGAATGTATTGCAAGACACAGCTAGGTCTCTTTCTCTAACATTTTACATAGTTCAACCTAAACAAGTGAATGTGTGAGAAAAACAAAATAGGGATTTTGAAAGAAGTTTCTATAAAACTAATTTTTATACACCGAATAGCTATGGAGGTCCACCAAAATAAAATAGTAATCAAAGGGGTCCAGAGATAAAAAATGGTTGAGAACCTTTGCACTAAAACTATGGT
The DNA here is from genome assembly GCF_046866305.1 of Octopus bimaculoides. Lineage (NCBI taxonomy): Eukaryota > Metazoa > Mollusca > Cephalopoda > Octopoda > Octopodidae > Octopus > Octopus bimaculoides. The sequence goes on from NC_142944.1 coordinate 11,062,697, forward strand.
AACTAAACTGCAATACTCATGCAACGAGACTTCTCTTTTTTTTGTCTCTTACTGTGACTTACATTTTTCAAACATGGAGGGTATTCACTTCATTCAACTTTTCCTGCATCGAACCTTATGCTTTTGGAACTTCTTTATCATCCTGTTTTTTTTTTTACTTTCTTTCTTTGTAGATAACATCAACCTGCAGATATTTAATCTGATAGTCTCCTGTCTTGATCTGGAAGCTCTTAAAAGATCATTGATATTCTATGTCCCTCACTGAATAACAAATGATATGTGTGTATATGTGAACATTATTATCTTTGCATTTATGTTGCTAATTGTAGAAAAAAAAATCATCTCCTGAAATCCAGTGCTTTCATGAAAAAGGATTTGTAACATGTGAAGATGTGATAATTTAAGAATTTCTGGTTGTATTAAAATGAATTGAGAAAAGATAGTGTATACTTATTAAAGATTTTATTCAATTGTTACAAGTGCAATGATTTGGAGGAAAACACAAAAATTTGTGCAGCAGATGATGGTCTTTAGCAACAAGAATCTTCTGCTCAGTACTTATAGTAGTCTGTCACTAAGTGAGTGAAAAGAAGAAGGTAACTGGTTCAGGACTCATACCAAAAAGTACGAGTTGGTATCAAAAAGTTCCTGGATTAGTTATGTTTAATGAAAAATAACTTATTTACCTTAAGTTCTAACATCATCTCCTTTGAAATAGTCACCTTGCACATCAATAAACTGGTTTCAATGTTCCCACCACTTTTGGAATCTGTCCTGGAAGTCATTTTCTGTAAGTGAGTCAAGAACTTTCTGTGATTCACTCTGGACTTCAACGATATTAAAACGGTAACCTTTCAGCTGTATTTTCATCTTGGAGAAGAGATGGAAGTCCACAGGTGCTAAATCTGGTTAATGGGCAGGTGCAGAAGCAATACCATGTTGTTTTTTGGCAGGGAAACTCATGAGTGAGGAGAGCTTGGTGACAGGGTGCATTGTTGTCAAGAAAAATCCAATTCTTCATGCTCCACTAATCCAGCCGCTTCTACTGAATGTCCTCCCTCAAATGCTTCAAAATGTCACAGTAGAACTCTTGACTGATGGTCTGGCCCTGAGAGATGAATTTTCAATGCACAATACCATATTTCCAGGGGTGACACTCATGGCAGGTCTTCCAGATCACTAATCGTCTTCCAGGGATGTTCTTCTGCTTTTGAAGCACCAGTGCCACTCAAAGCATTGCGTCCAACCCATTGCTTTTTTGTCATAGGCTTGCTGAAGCATCCTCAATGTCTCAGTAGAAAACTTCCCAAGTTTAATTCAAAATTTCATGCTGGTTCTCTGTTCCTGTCCATAACAAAAAATCACAGACTACAGCATACATCTGATCATGAAAACACAAATTTCACAATTTGCAAAGCAAACACAGTGATGTCACTCAGCACGCTGCCTATTGAAGGTCACTGCTAACTCTCACTGTGCATGCAACCATGTGCTGCCATCTGTTGGCGTGCTACAGAACTAGTCCGGAAACCTTTTGATACCACCTCGTATGTGTGTGGGTGGTGGTGGTGGTGGTGGGGGTGGGGAATTAAGTCTCATTGAAGTTGCTATAAATGACAGAAGTAAACTGTTTAGAAATCTTAGAAGTAAACTGTCTGGATATCTCAGAAAGAATTTTTTTACAGGTATCATGTTTTTTACAGGTATCATGTTTTTTACAGTTACCTATGTAACAGCTGAATTACGTCACTGAAAATTAAAATAGCATGGGTTTATCTAGATTGACCTCTAGCTCACCTTAGATAATGGTAAATTTGAGAGGTCAAACAAATAGACTGAGGTTTCAATTCCTTGATTATGAATCCATTATATATTTCCTACAGATTCAAAGAAAAATTAATAGAGGTCGCCTTACTGGCACTTGTGCCAGTGGCACATTAGAAAATCATTTGAGTGAGGTTGTTGCCAGTGCCGCTGGACTGGCTCCTGTGCAGGTGGCATATAAAAAACACCATTTTGAGCATGGCTGTTGCCAGTACTGTGTGACTGGCCCTTGTGCCGGTGGCATGTAAAAAGCACTCACTACACTCTCGGAGTGGTTGGCATTAGGAAGGGCATCCAGCTATAGAAACTCTGCCAGATCAAATTGGAGCCTGGTGTAGCCTTCTGGTTCGCCAGTCCTCAGTCAAATCGTCCAACCCATGCTAGCATGGAAAGCGGACGTTAAACGATGATGATGATGATGATGATGATGATCCAACTTATTCAACATAATAGTTTTAAAATCCACTATATCCAACTGGGTGAATCTGCAATGTGGTTTATTTTTAATGTTGTAAGAACACTTAATAATGGTGGTCCTGCCATTCCATTGTTCTAATTTCGTAGTAGTCCTGATTTTGAGGTTAAAACCATCAAGAATGCACTTGCTAACTATTTTCCCACTTTTTAAAGAGATTCATTCTCAATTTGTTTATTGCAGCCTTGGGATTCATCTTCGCTTGTTGAGTGAATTTGATACATGGAAACTGTGCAAAAGCTTCTGTAGTATGTTTGTTTATGTCTGTGAAAGTGGGGGACACATGGCCTAGTGGTTAGAGCAGCAGACTCACAGTCGAGGGATTGCAGGTTTGCTTCTTAGACCGGGCAATATATGTGTTTATTAGCGAAATATCTAAATTCCACGTGGTTCTGGCAGAAGGTAATGGTAAACTTCTGCTGATGCTTTTGCCAAACTGTCCTTCACTCTTTCCTCCTGCATCTAGCAGCTCACTTGAGACACGGACCAGCGTCCCATCCAGTTGGGGAACCTATATGCCAATGAAAGCAGGAAACCGGCTCTTATGAGTCAGGCATGACTTGGGAAGGAACAAAAACAACATACACAGGCGAGTTGGTTGAATCATAAGCAAGTTGAACAAAATGCTAAATGGTATTTCTTCTTTTTTCTAGAAAATTACTATTTTTAAATTTCACAATGTGAGATATTCAGCAACAGTACTTTGGAGTAAAAATTATTTGCCAACATAACATGGCAGTCCTGGTTTAGGACTAATGTTGCTGTAATTTAGCCCCAGGAGACATCATCTCCAGCTGGCTATACGACACGATCTGTGTCCTTATATTTTCGAACAAGGGAATCTAGCACCCCCACTCAGCTCAAAACAATATCTGTGTATTGTTATTTCCAGATTATTTCCCTTCATCAGCACAGACTAATTGTTCGGCTAGAGGTGGTACTGCCAAATTCCCTTTCAAAATATATAGTTTTTAAAGTGACAACTAGTCACTGATCTATAATTTAGAAAATTATTGGGCTGGCAACTAAGTTCCTGCCATTTTTTTAAATTTTGAAATTTATTGTGTTTTTAAATTTTGGAATCTATTTTTTTCGAGAATTCTATTTTTGAATCATTTTGGAATCTTTTTTTTTTTTTTTTTCTAATTAATTTTAGTTAATTTTTTGTTTATTTTCAGTTCATTAAAATGGAATGTCAAGTTAAGAAAAATGAGTATTTTTGACACCTCCTTTTTTGCTTTTAATCAAGGTTTTAAGGCCGTAAAAGCTGCTTGCGACATTTGTGCGGTGTATGGAGAGGGTGACATAGCTGAAAGAACCGCTCGTGATTGGTATGCAAGTTCAAAAATGGAAATTTTGACCTCAAAGATGCACCTTGTTCTGGCCATCCAGTTGAGTTCATTGAAGAGCGATTAAACCAACTTTTGCAAACAACAAGGGAACTGGCAGAGAAAATGGAATGCTCCCATACTGCTATAGAGAAGCATCTTCACTCGATGGGAATGGTTCAAAAGTATGAAGCATGGGTTCTGCATGCTTTAAGTGGCAAAACAAAAATCAACGAGCCACAATCTCCGCTGGTTTGCTTGAACGGAACCAAACGGTCAACGCAGAACATAGAGTTCAACAGATGGAATGACTCAACATGGCTATTCAAGAGAAAAGACCTAATCGGCAGCATGGAGTTCTTCTGCTGCACAACAATGCCCGCCCTCAAATCGCCAATATGACCAAGGAAGCCATTGAAACGCATGGCTGGGAAGTGCTGCCACACCCTCCGTACTCTCCTGATTTGGCACAAACGGATTTCTACCTCTTTCGATCTCTTTCAAATGCTATGTGCAGAGTTTCGTTCAATACTGATGCAGAATTGAGAGTTTGATTAGATCAATTTTTCAAGTAGAAACTGGGTGATTTCTACCAACGAAGTATTGAAAATTTTGTTAAATGTTGGGAATTGGGAAGAAGTTGTAAACAACAAAGGTGAATACATTATTGATTAATTAGTCATTATTCATTATTAAACCTTTTAAAAAATTTACATTTTAAAAAATCTTTAAATTTACTATTTGTAAATCTCACAACGAGAGATATTCAGCAACAGTACTTTGGAGTAAAGATTGTTTGCCAACATAACATGGCAGCCCTGGTTTAGGACGGATGTGGCTGTAATTTAGCCCCAGGAGACATCATCTCCAGCTGGTTATACGACACGATCTGTGTCCTTATATTTCTTCTGATTTTACATTCTAATCCAAATACCACTAAGAGCAATCTTGCCATTTATCCTTTCAGGGGAATGATAAAATTAACTACCAGCTGAAGAATGGATCGATCAATGCAATCAATTAAACCCCCACCCCTAGAAGTGCCATAAATTGGAAACAAGGGATCATTTATAAATTTGTTGAAAAGTAAAAAACGTGTAATTTGATCTCATCATAACAAGTGTTTTTTTTCTCTCTAGTTCTCCTGTCATGTGTTTATTTTTCTTAAATCTGTTTTTCTCTTTTATTTTCTTTTACTTCTTTTCCCTTTTCTACTTATTTTTTTTCATTCTTACTCAGAAACTCATTCTTATTTCTTTGTTATTTTATCCTAATTTTCATATTCATTCTCTCTCTCTCTCTCTCTCTCTCTATCTATCTCTCTCTCTCTCTATCTCTCTCTCTCTATTTCTTTCTCGCTTTCTTTCTCCCCTTCTCTCTCTCCTTCTCTCTCGCTTTCTCTCCCCTTTCTCTTTTTCATATATATATAGAGAGAGAGAGTGTGGGAGAGAGAGAAAAAGAGGGAGGAAAGAAACACACACATGCACACACAGAGTCAGGGGTACAGATAGACAAATATGTATGTGTGATGTATCTATCCATCCATCCATCCATCTATCTATCTATCTATCTATTTATCTCTCTATCTATTTATCTATCTCTCTATATCTATCTATACACACACACACACACACACACACACACACACACACACACACACACACACGCACACACACACACACGCATGCACATGTGCACACACACACACACACACACACATACATGTATTATATGCTATATCAATGAGAGTGTTTGTGTACATGTATGTGAATATGTCATGGAAAGGCTCCAAAACAGTGCATCCTCAAGAAAAATACATTTGATTTTTGAAATCTGCATCCCAACGACAAGACATTCAGTTATAATTAATCAAGAAAGCTAATTTCTATGAGAAATAACTCAACTTTTCACTCAACAAATCTTTCTCTCTCCGTCTGTCTTCTTCAGGCTCTCTCTTTCTTTTGCCTTTTCCCTCTTTATATATAATTACCACACTCTTTATCACTCTCAAGCTGTTCCCCCACTCTCTTGATATGACATGTAATTGCCATCGTTTTGTTTAAAACTTCATTGTCGTCATGTTTACTTTCATTTTATGATAGACAGCTATCATGCAGAAAATGCTAGCTTCTAAATCCTGTTTTCTGATTGGGTAAAAAAATTATCTGTAAAATTTTTCTAAAAGTTTTTAGAATAAATAAATAAATTACAAAATCAAATCCAGCATGAAAAAGTACATCAATATACCAAACTAGAAAATTTTCAGTTAGTTTTAAAATTTCAAAATCTGTGACAGCAGTAGACAAGATCCTTTCTCTCTTTCTCTTTGTCTGTCTCTTTCACTCACACTTTTCTCAATGTAAACTTCCCCCTCTCTCTATATATTTACCGCGCTCCCTTTCACTCTTTGTATATGCATACTGAGCACACTGAGTGGGGGGGGGGAGTATGCATGTGTGTAAAGAATTTCATTTGTGCAACAGAATCGAAAGACCCTCACAAAGCATCAACAGCAAGACAAGAAAATTCTTTACATCACTGCACCAAATGGAAATACAAAAAACTTAGTTATAAATTTCCCCAAATAATGCAGGAATATGTCTGGATTAAGAAGCCTATCCATTAGAGAAGAATGGTCCGATGTAGAATTGAAAAAATTGAAATAAAGGTCTGATACTCAGCTAATATATATATATATATATATATATATATATATATATATATATATATATATACTATCCATCTGTATACTATTGATTGATAGGTAGGTAGGTAGGTAACCCAAACTAAATAGGTATGCATTCTACTATCATCACCAGTTTTGTATTATCTTATTATTTTTAGATTGAATTTAAATTCTATTGTCCTGCCTTGGCTAATTGCTTGCCTTCCTCACTATTTTAACCAATACCTACTATATATATATATATATATATATATATAGTTTTAGGGAAAATAACCAATTTTCAAGAACTCATCGATGAAAATCCACTATCACATATAGAAAAATTAATAATTAAAAGCACAATAAATGAGTATAATATAAAGTAAAGTAAATATCATAAGATAAATATAATAAAAAGATTACACGTGTTTCATAACCAATTTTCAAATAGAAAAGAAATTTAAATCGATTAAAATCAATTGAAATTATCGAAAATAAATTCTATTCAAAAATATAGCTTCTCGTCAGATCGTAAGTAGAACAATAATTAGATATATATCTCAACCAGCAATAAGTACCAAATGAATTAATATGAAATACTTATTATATAAAGATAGAAAAATTATTTTAAAAATATCATAATATCAAAATAATAACCATTCAATAATCATCCCTTCATCCATTATAATAACATAGAAACAAGATCGTTGATTTGTTGACTGAGAGAAACGATATCATTGGTTTGTAAATAGACAGAAACGATATCATTGGTTTGTTGACTGACAGAAACGATATCATTGGTTTGTTGACAGACAGAAACGATATTATTGGTTTGTTGACAGACAGAAACGATATCATTGGTTTGTTGACAGACAGAAACGATATCATTGGTTTGTTGACAGACAGAAACGATATCATTGGTTTGTTGACAGACAGAAACGATATCATTGGTTTGTTGACAGACAGAAACGATATCATTGGTTTGTTGACAGACAGAAACGATATCATTGGTTTGTTGACAGACAGAAACGATATCATTGGTTTGTTGACAGACAGAAACGATATCATTGGTTTGTTGACTGACAGAAACGATATCATTGGTCTGTTGACTTAGAGAAACGATATCATTGGTCTGTTGACTGAGAGAAACGATATCATTGGTTTGTTGAGTGAGAGAAACGATATCATTGGTTTGTAAAGAGACAGAAACGATATCATTGATTTGTTGACAGACAGAAACGATATCATTGGTTTGTAAACAGACAGAAACGATATCATTGGTTTGTTGACAGACCGAAACGATATCATTGGTTTGTAAACAGACAGAAACGATATCATTGGTTTGTTGACAGACAGAAACGATATCATTGGTTTGTTGACTGACAGAAACGATATCATTGGTTTGTTGACTGACAGAAACGATATCATTTGTTTGTTGACTGACAGAAACGATATCATTGGTTTGTTGACTGATAGAAACGATATCATTGGTCTGTTGACTGAGAGAAACGATATCATTGGTTTGTTGACTGAGAGAAACGATATCATTGGTTTGTTGACTGAGAGAAACGATATCATTGATTTGTTGACAGACAGAAACGATATCATTGGTTTGTAAACAGACAGAAACGATATCATTGGTTTGTTGACTGACAGAAACGATATCATTGGTTTGTTGACTGACAGAAACGATATCATTGGTTTGTAAATAGACAAAAACGATATCATTCGTTTGTAAATAGACAGAAACAATGATATCATTGGTTTGTTGACAGACAGAAACGATATCATTGGTTTGTAAATAGACAGAAACGATATCATTGGTTTGTTGATTGACAGGAACGATATCATTGGTTTGTAAATAGACAGAAACGATATCATTGGTTTGTAAATAGACAGAATCGATATCATTGGTTTGTTGACTGAGAGAAACGATATCATTGGTTTGTAAATAGACAGAAACGATATCATTGGTTTGTAAATAGACAGAAACGATATCATTGGTCTGTAAATAGACAGAAACGATATCATTGGTTTGTTGAATGACAGAAACGATATCATTGGTTTGTTGACAGACAGAAACGATATCATTGGTTTGTTGAATGACAGAAACGATATCATTGGTTTGTTGACAGACAGAAACGACATCATTGGTTTGTTGACTGACAGAAACGACATCATTGGTTTGTTGACTGACAGAAACGACATCATTGGTTTGTTGACTGACAGAAACGACATCATTGGTTTGTTGACTGACAGAAACGACATCATTGGTTTGTTGACTGACAGAAACGACATCATTGGTTTGTTGACTGACAGAAACGACATCATTGGTTTGTTGACTGACAGAAACGACATCATTGGTTTGTTGACTGACAGAAACGACATCATTGGTTTGTTGACTGACAGAAACGACATCATTGGTTTGTTGACTGACAGAAACGACATCATTGGTTTGTTGACTGACAGAAACGACATCATTGGTTTGTTGACTGACAGAAACGACATCATTGGTTTGTTGACTGACAGAAACGACATCATTGGTTTGTTGACTGACAGAAACGACATCATTGGTTTGTTGACTGACAGAAACGACATCATTGGTTTGTTGACTGACAGAAACGATATCATTGGTTTGTAAACAGACAGAAACGATATTATAGGAATGTGGGTTATACACCATTAGATGTACACCTGCTTTCCTATATTAAATTAGAATGAACGGAACGCAGAACTCCAAACTAATCAACACAACAATATTTATTCATAGTGGTAAATAGACTGCTTTACTCTTGGTTGTTGAGACGCCTTCTGTGTGTGAGAACATGGTTTCTGAGACGCCGGAATGTAGATGTGAGCTGTCTGGCGTGAGTTCGAAAGATGGAGAGAAGGCTTGACACGTCCATGCTCAATCGCCGACCAGTCGAGAAGAGAAAGAAAATAACGGGAACGCTTGGATGTTGAATTCCACCCATGCGTGAGTCTACGCATGCGTACGGCGTTACTACAGGGCTCCCCTTGCCAGTGTGGAACGCACGATAATATAATTTTTGGAGGAACGCCTGAGGCAGGATGGCCACTGAAAACCACCCACAAGATGTGGCACAAACACACACAAAGAAAAATCAAAGAAATGAATGTACACTTGTGAGATACATGCATGCAATGTTCTGAAAGGAAAGAAAATATATGAGTGAACAAGTGTGTGTGTGAGAGAGAAAAAAAACACAGAACATAGTAAAAGTGTCTGTAGAGAAAAAATCCAGTTCGTATAAGAGTTACACAAGATTATAGTATGTCCATACGCAGGAAGTTGTGGTCCGTGAGCAGAGCTGTAGTTGAGCGTCGACTGCTAGGACTTGTGTTACCTGGTACGGAATATCCCATAAAAGTTATACAAGGAGATTTGGAATGTTAATACGCAGGAAGTCGTTGTCAGTGAGCAGAGCTGTAGTTGAGCGTCGATGCTAGTTGAGACCTGTTACCTGGTATTAAATATCCTAGTCGGTTAGTTCTGACTGTTGTCCGTGAGTAGATATTCCGCTCATACAGTGAAGATAAAACCGAGTGTGTTGATCTGGTGTGTCCCTGGTGGTGGGGTTGTTGGCGCACGACATTGTGGTAGACAGTACATTGATGGTGAAGACGTCGGCGCAGGAACTGGTTTATAGCTGTAGCTGTGTTCTGTATGTGTGGTGGTAATGATGTTGACGGTGGTAATGATGTCCTGTTGAAACTGTTGGCGACGTCGGGGGGCGATGCTCGTAGTTGGTAGTGGTTGTTGTTGTCGACGGCGTTGGTGGTCATCGTTGCTTGGTAGTTCAGAATCCATGGCCGCGTTTGTTCTTTAGTCGGGGTCACCAGTTATAGGAATGTGGGTTATACACCATTAGATGTACACCTGCTTTCCTATATTAAATTAGAATGAACGGAACGCAGAACTCCAAACTAATCAACACAACAATATTTATTCATGGTGGTAAATAGACTGCTTTACTCTTGGTTGTTGAGACGTTGGTATGTTGATGTGAGCTATCTAGCGTGGGACGTTGGTATGTTGATGTGTCTAGCGTGTGCGTGAGTGGATGCTGAGACGCCGGATTGTAGATGTGAGCTGTCTGGCGTGAGTTCGAAAGATGGAGAGAAGGCTTGACACGTCCATGCTCAATCGCCGACCAGTCGAGAAGAGAAAGAAAATAGCGGGAACGCTTGGATGTTGAATTCTACGTATGCGTGAGTCTACGCATGCGCACGGCGTTACTAGAATATCATTGGTTTGTTGACTGACAGAAACGATATCATTGGTTTGTAAATAGACAGAAACGATATCATTGGTTTGTAAATAGACAGAAACGATATCATTGGTTTGTTGACAGACAGAAACGATATCATTGGTTTGTAAATAGACAGAAACGATATCATTGGTTTGCTGACAGACAGAAACGATATCATTGGTTTGTTGACTGACAGAAACGATATCATTGGTTTGTAAATAGACAGAAACGATATCATTAGTCTGTTGAATGACAGAAACGATATCATTGGTTTGTAAACAGACAGAAACGATATCATTGGTTTGTAAACAGACAGAAACGATATCATTGGTTTGTAAATAGACAGAAACGATATCATTGGTTTGTTGACAGACCGAAACGATATCATTGGTTTGTAAATAGACAGAAACGATATCATTGGTTTGTTGACAGACAGAAAAGATATCATTGGTTTGCTGACAGACAGAAACGATATCATTGGTTTGTAAATAGACAGAAACGATATCATTGGTTTGTTGACTGACAGAAACGATATCATTGGTTTGTAAATAGACAGAAACGATATCATTGATTTGTAAATAGACAGAAACGATATCATTGGTTTGTTGACAGACCGAAACGATATCATTGGTTTGTTGACTGACAGAAACGATATCATTGGTTTGTAAATAGACAGAAACGATATCATTGGTTTGTAAATAGACAGAAACGATATCATTGGTTTGTTGACAGACCGAAACGATATCATTGGTTTGTTGACTGACAGAAACGATATCATTGGTTTGTAAACAGACAGAAACGATATCATTGGTCTGTTGACAGTGAGATTAAATCAGTGAGTTGTTTTGTTTGTTTTTTAAAATAAATAAATTGGTAGCAAAACATATATATATATATATATATATATATATAGGAGAATTTGTTTGGGGGCTTGAAAATGCACCTGAATCTCAAAATGTATAGTTGTTTTTA
>NC_142944.1:11081734-11111734 GCF_046866305.1 Octopus bimaculoides
AAGGTAACACTGGTAACAATCACACTCAAATGGTGCTTTTTATGTGCCACTGGCACGGAAGCCACACAGCTGCTCTGGCAGCGATCATGCTCAGATGGTGCTGTTAGCGCTCCACTGGCACAGGTGCCAGTCATCGAATTTGGTTCAGTTTCAATTTCACTTGCCCCAACAGGTCTTTGCAAGCAGAGTTTAGTGTCCAATGAAGGAAGGTTGGCATGGGTGCCAGTTGTCGAATTTAGTTCGATTTCGAATTCGATTTCAATTTGATATTTTTTGATATCTTAAAATAATTTTATTTTTGGAATGGCTATTGTGCTTTTGTTTTCTTTTATGCAAACTGTCAAATTTAACCTAAATACTTTATACAGCAATCACTTGTCATATTGCGGTTCACCTATCGCACCCTCAGTATATCGCAGATTTTTCTGGCTAATATATGTAAATTTATATTATGGACGCCTCAGTATATCATGGGTTTCTGCAGCCAATAGGTATTTATATTCTTTAAAATTTCAATTGTTTGAGTGTTAAAATAAGCATTTTCACACCAAAAAATTAATTAATTAATTAATAAAAATGCAGTACTGTATGTACTGCACTGTATAATGCATCAATTAGAATATCGTAAAAGAAAATACATAGTGTACTATAGATGAGTAAGCAAAGAATCACACATACTGTATGAAAAACGAAACTGGGGAGACGAGTGTGTGGTGTTGTTTTGCATTTATGATAAAATAAATATAAACAAATTATAAAAATAATTTTAAAAAAATATACAGTACAGTGCCATTTCTACTTCACAGATTTTCACCTATTGCAGTGTGTTTTGTAACATAACACCCACGATAGTCAAGGGATTACTGTATATGTGTATCATTTATCAACAGAAGTTCTATCAGGTTCTTTTATGGAACTGGTAAGTTACAAAAACATAAACAAACCAATGAGATTATAGTGGAAAACAAATAGACACACACACCTACATACTCATACAGACATATGACGGGCTTACATCCAGTTTCTGTCTACCAAATTCACTGACAAGGCATTTGTTGGCTTGGTGCTATAGTAGAAGACCAAGGTGCCATGCAGGGGGACTGAACCTGAAATTGATATACTTGAGAAGCAAATTTCTTAACCATTTAGCCAAACATATATGTACAAGAATACAAGCATGAAATGAAATTGTTCACATTCATGCATGCAATGAATTTAAAAAAGGAAAGAATGAAAGAAAGAAAGAAGGAAAAATGAAAGAAAGAATGAAAGGACAAAAGAATGAACAAAAGAATGAATGAAAAAATGAAAGGACAAAAGAATGAAACAAAAAAGGAAAGAATGGAGCAATGAAAGAATGAAAAAGAATGATAGAAAGAATGAAAGAGAGAACAAAAGAATGAAAGAACGAAAGAAAGAACAAGACAATGAAAGAAAGAATGAATGAAAGTGCAAAAGAATGAAAGAAAGAAAGAGTGAAAGACAAAAGAATGAAAGAAAGAATGAAAGGACTAAAGAACGAAAGAAAGAAAGAAGGAACGAAAGGATGAAAGAATGAATGAAAGAATGAAAGAAAGAATGAAAGAAAGAACAAAAGAATGAAAACAAAAGAATGAAAGAAAGAACAAAAGAAACCACTACTCCATATGCCTATGGGCATGTGGCATAGTGGTTAAGAGCACTGGCTACTAACCCCAAGATTCTAAGTTCAATTCCAAGCAGTGACCTGAATGATAATAATAATAATAATAATAATAATAATAATAATAACATCGAAAACTACCTTAGCAATGAGAACCCAGGTTCGAAATTTCCCCAAGACACCTGAAGAAGGCTGGAGGGTATATCAGCTGAAACATTGTGTTAACAACAAACAAGATGAGGACAAATATCTGTCGAATGTAAATAACGTAAATAAAGAAAAAAAGAATGAAAGGACAAAAGAACGGAAGAATGAAAGAAAGAAAGAATGAATGAACAAAAGACTGAAAGAACAAAAAATGAACAAAAGAATGAAAGGACAAAAGAATGAAAGAAAACGAAAGAATGAAAGAAAGAACAAAAGCATGAAAGAAAGAATGAAAGACAGAAAGAAAGAAAGGACAAAAGAACAAAAAAATGAAAGAAAGGACGAAAGAATGAAAGAAAGCAAGAATGAACAAAAGCAAGAATGAAATAAAGAGAGAATGAAACAAAGAAATATTATTTCTCATTATAAAAATTGTCACAATTTGGCATCAGAGTCATCTGTTTTTCATCACTTTTTTATAATCTACTGATTAACTTCCCTTTTAATCTGGTGTTCTTTGTCATTAATTTGCTGTTGTTGTGTTCTATAATTTTCATTGTAACAGTTTTTATAAGAAAGATATCCACCACTAATTGCTAGCGATGATTACTCTCCACAAATGCTTCTTTAACAAAGGTGCAAGTAGGAGCACAGAGTATAAAATATTCAGCTTCCTGTAACCATTTCTATACATCCTATATAGGCTGATCATGCAATTAACAAACTTGTTGCTTGTTCAACCAATTAGCCGAATTTCATTATCAGCTGACCTGATAAACACTCTAACAAGAAGCAATCTAAATGAAACCGATAATTGGAATTCCAGACCTTTCTGAAGAACAACAATGCAACCACAGCCATGGTTATGTAGTGAAGAAGCTCAATATGCAGTAATGCAGTTTCAGTTTAGTTCCACTGCATGATATCTTCTGCAAGTGTCTTCAACTGTAGTCCTGTACCAACTAAAGACCTGTGAGTAAATTTGAGAGATGGAAACTGTGTTATGGAAATCCATTGTGTGTGTGTGTGTATATATATATATATATATATATATATATATATATATATTACGAAGAAAGTAAACAAAGTTTGTTTGTTTTGTTTTTTTTTAGAAGCGTTGAGATGTATTGTAAAATACAGAAATAAATTTATTTCTCAAACGCGTGATAATGCTATAAATAGCGTAATCAGGATAAATTATCCATATATTGCAGAAAAATACGTTACTGGCCAGCCATGAGACTCGAACTCACATCTCTGTGATTACATTTCAAGTGTTTTACCATTAAACCAAACTGCCCAGCAACAAATTCTTCTACAATTTTAGAACTTGTAAATTTAGCTTCATAAGACGCTAACGTTAAATTCAACTTTACGATGAAAGTAAACAAACAAAGTTGTTTTTTTTTTTAGAAGCGTTGAGATGTATTGTAAGAACAGAAATAAATTTATTTCTCAAACACATGATAATGCTATAAATAGCGTGATCAGGATAAATTATCCATACATTGGAGAAAAATACGTTACTGGCCAGCCATGAGACTCGGATTCACATCTCTGTGATTACTAATACATATTTTTCTTGCAATACATGGCTCAGTAAAGCAACAACTGTACTTTATTCACAGGAACTTTGAGTTCAAATCTATCCATATAATCTTTTCCCTGGCATGAAATTAAAGATGAAATACAACATGTTGAGATTTGCTGAAATTTTACCAAAATAATTGTACAGTTGCAGAATAATAATATAGATACTGTTTTCAATTTTATTCCGTAGTTGAAGTTATTTAGTTCTTGAAATAAAGTGAAAAACAAGAGCACTCAGAGAGCGCAAGCCTCTGCCAAGGCAACACCAACGTCCTCTCAACGATTAGCCAGAGATTACTTTTAAAATGAGAATATCTGAAATAAACTCGACTGTCCCCACAAATGAGAATGAACCTAAATGAAAATGAAACTAAAAATGAACCCGACCACTCTCAAAAATTAAGTAAAAAAAAAAAGAAAAGTAATCCAGAATCCTTGTCTATAACTGGATCAATCCCAAAATCCAATCAGTTCATGACAGTCACAAGGCCAAAAATCCCTGAAAGTTTCATCCAAATCCGTCCTGTGGTTCTTGAGATATCTTGTCCACAGATAAATGAACAAATATGACTGACAACAATACCTTCGCCTTTGCTAAGGCAGGGGTAATAATCGATAACAACTCTCAGTAGATATTGAGATGTTTCTTAATATTGCACATTTAATACTATATGCGTGAACTTGTACACCATGTAAAGAATCAAATGCTTTGCACAAAATATAATTTAAAATGATAATATATATTTCACTATGTTGTATCTCAGGAGGATCATTATGCCAGTTATAATAATAGGAATGAGACAGACAGATCTGAAGCAGACCTGGAATAAACAGGGTATGTCATTGATGTGGTCACAAAAGACAAGAAAAGGACTTTTGAAAAACTAGCTGAATGACTAATCAAACAGTTGATTAGTTAATTGGTTAAATGGTTAATCTTCAGCTGATACAAATAAAGAAAAGATATAGAACCAGTGCATGTGTTTATTATTGGTATAATGTTCCTTCCAAGACACAGCAAAACATGTCTCAACATATGAGTTCACATCAAGAACATTGCAAACCAAATGCAAAACAAAATAAATATTTCTTATTCTCTACAAACTTCCAACCATTTTTCAGTTTCCAAAATGACCATCTAATTCCCATGGGTAATATTGCTCATCATTTTTATAATAAGATATATTTCCAAAACATTTTCATTTTCCTAACTGTCATCCCATCTCATGATTTATGTATATATTAAATTGTATTCTATATTAAACTGATTCTAAAATTTATATTAAACTGATTCTAAAACTTTATATTAAACTGATTCTATATATTAAACTGATTCTAAGATTATATTAAACTGATATGTTATATATATTAAACTGATTCTAAAATTTTATATTAAACTGATTCTAAAATTTATATTAAACTGATTCTAAAATTTTACCAATTAGACTGCAATTTTTCCTGTTGTAACTTTAATTTATTATGTAATAGTTCTTCTTAAAAAAATAAATCTTAAAAGCAATTGCCTCTTCTTCATAAGCTGGAAAAGAAATGTCATATCCAAGAGCAAAATATTACATTTGCATAGCGCTTTTGCACGAGTCACAAAATGCAATGGCATAATAATGAACATTGTCAAAATTTAATAAAATATGAAATAAGATGTCTGATGATTCATGTTTAGATTTGGAGTCCTAGGTATGACTTTAAACTGCATCTGCCTGTGGAATCCTGGTTTGGGAGTTCCAGAGTTTTGAAGAGTATGGAATCACTTCTTTATCACTATTGTTTCCTGATCTTCTTTGATCCGGAGTAATAGCACATATTAGGGTCCTAGCTGTGGGTTAGTTAGCATATTAGGGCTTGTCTACTCATGCATGTGAAGATTCAATTCGGTGGAATTTGCTGAAGGAACCTTCATGGTTCAATGGGGAGGAATGTGGCTGCAGGACCACATTGTGGAATGTAGAGAGCAAGGTGAGATAAGTAAAACATCTCGGTCGTCCACCCATCTGTCTCCTCTCCACCCCTCAGTCATTTTGACCTGATCTTGACCAGTGGTTTGAAGATGGTCACAGTCAAGAGAGTGTGGTTAATGGTGCATAACTCTTCTTCACTTTAAACAAAAGTCACTGATGGATGAACATAATGACATTTGGATAAAAACAAGCTGAATACCAATAGTATAATGGTATTTTGGTTACTGTGGAGGCGCAATGGCCTAGTGGTTAGGGCTGCGGACTCGCGGTCATAGGATCGCAGTTTCGATTCCCAGACTGGGCGTTGTGAGTGTTTATTGAGTGAAAACACCTAAAGCTCCACGAGGCTCCGGCAGGGGATGGTGGCAAACCCTACTGTACTCTTCCACCACAACTTTCTCTCACTCTTACTTCCTGTTTCTGTTGTGCCTGTAATTCAAAGGGTCAGCCTTGTCACACTGTGTCACGCTGAATATCCCCGAGAACTACGTTAAGGGTACACGTGTCTGTTGAGTGCTCAGCCACTTGCACATTAATTTCACGAGCAGGCTGTTCCGTTGATTGAATCAACTGGAGCCCTCGACGTTGTAAGCGACGGAGTGCCAAGAACAATTTTGGTTACCTATGTTTTCTTGTTATAATGCCAAAACATTAAAAGAGATCTTTGGATATATCCTTTAAGAGCTTTCAGAAATCATAGATTTTGACTTAATGCCACTTTCAGCACTAGAAGTATTAAAAGATCCTTTGAACCTTTAAATTCAGGTGACAATTTTTCTTTCTTTGAGGTATTTCGAAAACAGATATTTTTCTGTCAGATTTTGCTCTTCTCTTGCAGCTTCAACTGTTATATGACCCTTGTAAGTCCTTGCATGAGTTTTGAATCAGTAAAAACCAAACAGAATTAGCAGCAAAAACTTTCCTTTATTCCAACTACAATATTATCTTCCTTCATTAAATTTTGTTTATGTTCTTTATTCTTTTATTTGTTTCAGCCATTGGCCTGCATCCATTCCAGGAGAAAAAAATTTTTCATGAGTTTCCAACTCACAACCTTTTGCATGTTAAGTAGACATGATAATGACTACTCCAAAAAAACTAGCAGATAAAAATACTTAAAGCTTTCCTTTTAATAGTAATGGTGCTCAGAGGATTTCGTTTTTTGGTTACAATCTCACAAAGACAAATTACAAACCATTCCAATCTTGATGTTGCTTCTATTCCTTGTTGTTTGCATGCCTGCAGTTAATGCAGCTTCATTTTTTCCCCCCTTTATATTCGTCTATCTTTCATGCAACTGTTCACACAGTTACTGCTTTCATTTGTAAGACTTACCTTATTTTCTGCTTTCTTATAAAAATTTTCACATATCTTTTAAGAAATTCCAGTTATTCATTTAAAGATAATTTTTTTTCTCTTCTTATCTTCTTAACAAGTAAGCCTTCCTCGTCAATTATTCATTTATGCATTAGTTATTTAGATTCAATTACAAATTGTATTTTGATGGAGTAGAACAACTCAAGATTTAGAATGACACTGTGCTTATCAAAAGTGAAGTACCTAATTCGACATTTGACAACATCTACAAGTGCAGCAGAAAGATTTTCCACATAGGCACAGGAGTGGCTATGTGGTAAGAAGCTTGCTTCCCAACCACATGGTTCTGGATTCAGTCCCCACTGCATGGCACCTTGGGCAAGTGTCTTTTACAATAGCCATGGGCTGACTAAAGCCTTGTGACTAGATTTGGCAGACAGAACCTGAAAGAAGCCCATTATATATATATCATCATCATTATCATATTTTAACGTCCGCTTTCCAGGCTAGCATGGGTTGGACGATTTGACTGAGGACTGGTGAAACCGGATAGCAACACCAGGCTCCAATCTGATTTGGCAGAGTTTCTACAGCTGGATGCCCTTCCTAACGCCAACCACTCAGAGAGTGTAGTGGGTGCTTTTACGTGTCACCCGCATGAAGGCCAGTCAGGCGGTACTGGCAACGGCCACGCTCAAAATGGTGTATTTTATGTGCCACCTGCACAAGAGCCAGTCCAGGGGCACTGGCAACGATCTCGCTCGAAAATCCTACGAAGGCCAGTCAGGTGGTACTGGTAACGGCCACGCTCAAAATGGTGCATTTTATGTGCCACCCGCACAAGAGCCAGTCCAGGGACACTGGCAACGATCTCGCTCGAAAATCCTTACAAATGTCACGGGCATAAGTGCCAGAAAGGCGACTCTGGGCACAGGTGCTATCCCGATTTCACTTTTGCTTGCCCCAATAAGTCTTTGCAAGCTGAGTTTCATGTCCAATGAAGGAGACGACGTTGGCACGGGTGCCAGTCGTCGAATTTAGTTCGATTTCACTTGCCTCAACAAGTCTTTGCAAGTGGAGTTTAGTGTCCAATTTAGGAAAGGTACGCATAAGTGGGCTGGCTACACCCCTGGCAGAGGCCTCGGATTTAGGTCTCACTTGGCTTGCCGGGTCTTCTCATGCACAGCACATTTCCAAAGGTCTCGGTCAGTAGTCATCGCCTCGGTGAGGCCCAATGCTCGAAGGTTTTGCCTCACCACCTCAGCCCAGGTCTTCCTGGGCCTACCTCTTCCACAGGTTCTCTCAACTGTTAGGGTGTGGCACTTTCTCACGCAGCTATCCTCGTCCATTCTCACCACATGTCCATACCAGCACAATCGCCTCTCTTGCACACCACAACTGATGCTTCTTATGTTCAGCTTTTCTCTCAAGATACTTACACTCTGTCGGGTATGCACACTGACATTACACATCCAGCGGAGCATACTGGCTTCATTCCTTGTGAGCGTACGCATATCCTCAGCAGTCACAGCCCATGTTTCACTGCCATGTAGCATGACTGTTCGTACACATGCATCATACAGTCTGCCTTTTACTCTGAGTGAGAGTCCCTTTGTCGCCAGCAGAGGTAAGAACTCTCTGAACTTTGCCCAGGCTATTCTTATTCTAGCAGCTACACTTTCAGTGCACCCACCCCCACTACTAACTTGGTCACCCAGATAGCGGAAGCTATCAACTACCTCTAGTTTTTCTCCCTGAAAATATATAATACTAGCAGTATAGCCTGGCGCTGCTTGGGATTAAGCTAGGATTATTAAGTGATCAAGTGCTTTATTTCAAACCAAAATAAGTAACATGGACATCAGATTTGAGCGAAATCCGTTGAAATTGGTTTGGCTGAAAATGGTTTGCTGGCAATTTGATTGGGAAACCCCATAAGGAATCAGTTTATTGGTTATTTCCACTCATTGACTGTTTTTTTAAAAGTTGCATTAGAGATCTGCATAGGAAAAGGTTGATCTGAAGGTTTGCATTGGGGATGTGGATTGGAGTAACTTAGGAAAACTTACCAACAGCCTTAACCAAAAAATAAGGGGCCTGTCCCTTCTAGGTTAACTCTAACCCTAACCCTAAACCCTAACCCTAACCCTGACCCTAAAACCGTAACCCTAACACCAACCCTAATCGTAATCCTAACACTAACCTTAACCCTAACCCTAAAACCCTAACCGTAACAACCTAGTGGAAATCGTGCGGGTGTTAATCTGAAAAATTACAAAACCCGTTTTGTGGCCCGAAAAACGGGTTGGGGGGGGGCGGTGACTGACAAATTGTTACATACGTTTTTGTTTCATAGTTGTGAAATATAAACAAAACTCTTTCGCTCCCAAAGTAGTATATTTGCGTGTGTGTGTGTGTGTGTGAGAGTGAGAGGGGGGGGGAGAAGGATGAACGATTTAAAACAAATAAATGATTTAAAATAAATATATTTGAATTGTTGTGTGAGAAAGTATATATAATCTCATTATAGAATATAATGTCTTTCAAAAACATCGTATATTTTAAACTATATCTCATATTTAAGAAAAAAAAATGCATTTTACATTTTACACTTACTCTGTCTTCCTTACCTACATTTTCTTTCGTAATACGCTTTGCTTCCCTCTTCCACTTTTTCTTTTTTTTTTTCTTTTTGTTAGACGCTAGCAAACACTGTATATCTCCTGTCACAAACACACTATTTCTTTCTTTCTTTCTCTGTCTGTCTGTCTCTCTCTCTCTCTCTCTCTCTCTCTCTCTCTCTCTCTCTCTCCTTCATGCGCGTACGCACAGATTTGACTTCGCCATGTCAACAAACTTCAAAATTGGTAAAAGTTTATCGATTTTTACAGCTATACGTAGGTGCCTCTGAGAGAAAAACTTGGCAAAAATGCAGATAAGGTCATGACACATCTCCTCCTAAAATTGGAGCGACATGCGTGCTAATTTGTGGACCTGCATAAGCTACATTCACGTACACACACACACATCCTCGCTTATATATATATATATATATATATATATATATATATATATATACATATACACATATATACATATACATATACACATATATACATATACATACATACATATATATATGTGTGTGTGTGTGTGTATATATATATATATATATATATATATATATACATTTATCTCTGTGTCTGTGTTTGTCTCCCACCACCACTTGACAACTACTGTTGCTATGTTTATGTCCCTGTAACTTAGTGGTTCAGCAAAAGAGACCGATAGAATAAGTACTAGGCTTCAGAAATGATAAGACCTAGGGTTGATTGGCTTCGCTAAAACCCTTCAAGGCACTGCCCCAGCATGGCCACGGTCAAATGGCTGAAACAAGTAAAAGGAACAGTTAAAAAGGTAGTTACTTAGATTCAATTACAAATTGTACCTTGGTGGAGTGGAACAACTGAAGACTTTGAACAGCAGCTGGGGCCTGACAGCATATGCTGATTTACCCCTGCTGCATCATGCTGGTTCCGTACCCCTTTGAGCAACATCAAATTCACTTATCCATCCACAAACACTCTCCAAGCTTTCCTGTCATTTATAAACTCTCTTGCCTCTCTCACTCCAACACCTCTAACGACCAAAGCTTTCCTCACTCCATCCATCCATCCATACAAACAGCATTGTGCTTATTGAAACTGAAGAACCAAATTGGATAGATGTATATTGAGGTGGTTTGGCCACATGGAGAGGATGGATGAGGAGCGGATGGTAAGGAGGGTGATGAAGGCTGAAGTGGCAATCAACAGAACCAGAGGCAGACCTCGGTTTGTGTAGCTGGATGGAGTGAGGAAAGCTTTGGTGGTTAGAAATGTTGGAGTGAGAGAGGCTGGAGAGTTTATAAATGATAGGAAAGCTTGGAGAGTGTTTGTAGATGGATGAATGAATTTGATGTTGCTCAAAGGGGTACAGAACCAGCATATGCTGTCGGGGCCCTGGTGCTGATATTGGGGGTTGCGTTCTATGCCTTGAACCAAGCATAGAATGTGGCTCACCTCTTTGAGCTGGGAAATGAATGGAATGCTTGGTGTGTGTCTTGTTGTGGCCATCCACTCTGAAAAAAAAAATGAGGAATAGGCCTGGGTATATGATATGATAATGGCAAATGCAGCATAAAGATTTTCTGATTCTCTTGGTGTGTAACACACGGACACACACATTCATCAACCAGGTGTTCTCCCTGTGTCCAAGAGAAGGCTCGGCAAGATTCTTTAGTTACCTTTGTGTTGTACAGCATGCATGCAATCAGTGTCAGGTTATTGGTTCCACTCCATTTTTTGATGTCATCAGTCAACCATCGTCTTTGATAGCTTCTTGTTCTTCTTTTTCTCCACTCTTCTTGTCAAGATAGCTTTCACTAATGACTTGTGCTGTAATGTCTGTCCAAAAGCATCTGATAATATTACTGTACAAATTCTGGATTTGGTGCCAGTTTACAATTTTCATAATTTAATGCAAATTTATCGATCTTGTCAATTCAAGATCTGTTCTGTTTGATTCCTTGTTAATTAATGGTAATAGTGGTGAAAGCAATGGTGGTGGTGGTGGCGATGTGTGTGTGTGTGAGTGTGTGTGGAGGGGGTTACTGTACATTATTAATAGTAAGTCCAGAAATCCCTGAAGAACAGTCGTGACGAAAGCAGGGGTCAGCTGGAGTTGACTAGATGTTGGGTGTTGAAAATTTTGGACGGCCAGTCACAAAACTAAATTTGATTCCTCTTCCTCCTGTTCTGCCCATTCCTCTCCCTCTTTCCCTTCTTCCTCCTCCCCTTTCTTCCTCTTCCCCCTTTCTCCTACCCCTTCTTCTTCCCTCTTCCTCCTCACCTTCCTCTCCCTCTTCCTCCTCACCTTTCCTCCTCATCCTTCCTTCTCCCCTTTCTTCATTGTTCCCCTTCCTCCTCCCCTTCTTCTTCCCTCTTCCTCCTCACCTTCCTCTCCCTCTTCCTCCTCACACTTTCTCCTCACCTTCTTCCTCCCCTTCCTCCTCACATTCTTCCTCATCCTTCCTCCTCCCCTTTCTTCATTGTTCCCCTTCCTCCTCCCCTTCTTCTTCCCTCTTCCTCCTCACCTCCCTCTCCCTCTTCCTCCTCCCCTTCTTCTTCCCTCTTCCTCCCCACCTTCCTCCTCCCCTTCCTCTTCCCATTCCTCCTCCCCTTCCTCCTCCCCTTCCTCCTCCCCTTCCTCCTCCCCTTCCTCTTCCCCTTCCTCCTCCCATTCCTCCTCCCCTTCCTCCTCCCCTTCTTCCTCCCCTTCCTCCTCCCCTTCCTCCTCCCCTTTCTTCCTTGTTCCCCTTCCTCCTCACCTTCCTCCTCACCTTCCTCCTCCCTTCCACCACTCCTCTGCCTCCCCCTTCCTCCTCACTTTTCTTCCTTGTTCCCCTTCCACCTCACCCTTCCTCTTTCCCTTTCTTCCTTCTTCCCCTTCCCCTCCTCCTCCCATACTCTTCCCTTCCTCTTTCTTTGTTCTACACTCTTGTATCCTTTTTCCTCGCCCTCACTTCTTCTGTTCTATCCCACTGGACATCTTAATTATCCACAATGAATAACCCAACAGAAATATTAGGCTTTTTCTTTTTTCCCCTTTTTTTTTCTTTTTACCTCATAGCATGAAATAATGAAATAATCGAACAGAATCTGATCAAAGTTATTCCTTTAACATTCAAGATTGTTCTGTCAAATGTGATGCTGTTTTGCATTCGCATAGATTTCAATTTGCATGAGTTTAGGGGTCGAGAGCAATGAAGGGCATGTGATGCATCCTTACTTCTTTCCACAAGGCCTTAGAGTTAACTCTGCAGCCTACATTGAGGTCCTGGAAATAATAGACAGTGTATGCAATGAAAGGCCATATGTGTTTCACTAAGACTTTACACTATCAAACATAGCTCTAGTAACCCAGGAATGGATGCCCTTCCTAATGCCAACAACTCCAAGAGTGTAGTGGGTGGTTTTTAAGTGCCACTGGCACAGAAGCCAGCCAAGGAGCACTGGCATCGGCCATGTTCAGATGGTGCTTTTTACGTGCCACTGGGACAATAATCTTAAGATAGATTTATCATTTAAATTCCACTATTATTTCTTTTTTGATAATTTGTTTCTTTCCTCTGTTTATACTTTATCTAATAGGAATAATATAATACCCCTAATAATAATAATTGATTTCTTTGTATGCATATACATATAAATGTATAGATATGTATTTATGTATATGTATATGTAAAAGTCTGTATATATGTATTTATATCTATAACTTAACCTTATGAACTTTCTAAACTCTCTGACAAAGCCCAGAGGCACACCAAAGTACCTTAATCTTATCTACGAAATACTTCACTGAAGGGATGGAAGTAAAGTAGGGTACTATGACCTCTTGGCTGACACAGCTGTAAGATACTATTCTACTTCCTATTTTCTACGTTATATATTTTAATAATTACTGGTATTTTTATATATGTAAAGCATAATATGTTATACATGTATGTATATTATTATAATGGTTTTTTTTTTTAAATAAATAAATAGACATAATATAATGTCTAAAAGTTGATGAATACCAACTCTTGATCCCCTCCATTTTCTTATTGCCATATATATATATATATATATATATATATATATATATATATGTTTGTGTGTGTGTATACATATATACATATGTGTGTTAAAAGAAATATTAATAAATATACACACACACTAGCGCATGCACTCATACCCTCACAAACACACACATACACATAAACCCACTCATACACAAACACATGCACACACGAGCACAGTCACAAACACATAAACACAAACACATACACATTCATACAAAACACACTTTTGCACACAAAACACACATTTACACAAATCTTCAAATCTTCAAGATTTTTTCCATTAGTGACAATTTCTCAGACTTTCCTCCAGTGAATTTCAGTCTTTTTGTCTTTGTGCTGCAATGGAGATTGAACAAAGAAATGTTCAAATATAAAAAAGAAAATTTACTGTCACATTTCACAGGGAAACTTAGAACATGATTTGTGCACTTCATGTAGGAAGTTAACAACAAAAAGAAAATATAGAAAAAAGAACCACTTGTGCTCTTTGCATGGAGGGTTTAACTCTGAACAAGAGGCCCTTTGTCCCCAGCAGAGGTAAGAGCTCTCTGAACTTTGCCCAAGCTATTCTTATTCTAGCAGCTACACTTTCAGCGCACCCTCCTCTGCTACTGACTTGGTCACCTAGGTAACGGAAGCTATCAACTACTTCTAGTTTTTCTCCCTGGAATGTGGCAGAAGTTGTTTTCTGCACATTTTCAGTGTTTATTGCTCCTGAGCATCTGCCACATACAAAAACTGACTTCCTAGTTAACCTGCCTTTGATATTGCTGCACCTCTTATGTGTCCATAGCTTACACTGGGTACATCTTATAGAGTTTCTACCTAGGCCTTTTCAATAGATCGAGCAGGGCCATCTACCTGAAGGGGTTTGTATTTTATCTGCCTTATTACTTATTAGGACTTTGGTTTTAGCTAGGTTGACTCTAAGGCCCTTCGATTCTAATCCTTGCTTCCACACCTGAAACTTCTCATCTAGTTCTGATAGTGACTCAGCTATTAGAACAAGGTCATCAGCATAGAGGAGCTCCCAGGGGCATCCTGTCTTGAATTCCTCTGTTATTGCCTGGAGGACTATGATAAATACGAGGGGGCTGAGGACTGAACCTTGGTGGACCCCTACCTCAACCCGGAATTCTTCATTGTACTCGTTGCCAATCCTCACCTTACTGACAGCGTCCCTGTACATGGCTTGCACAGCTCTCACTAACCATTCATCTATCCCTAGCTTCTTCATTGACCACCAGATAAGGGATTGGGGGACCCTGTCAAAGACTTTCTCCATGTCAACAAAAGCCAGGTACAGAGGTTTATCTTTGGCTAGGTATTTCTCCTGCAGCTGTCTTACCAAAAATATAGCATCAGTGGTGCTTTTCCCTGGCACAAACCCAAACTGCATCTCATCTAAACTGACTCGCTCCCTAATTAGTTGGGCTATAACCCTCTCCATGTCTTTCATTACCTGATCTAGCAACTTGATACCCCTGTAATTATTTGTATCTAAAGCATCACCTTTACCTTTGTAGCAGTTGACTTTGGTGCTGCTACACTAGTGATTGGGTATGACTCCTTCGTGTATCACCTGGTTCGTAATACGGGTGACTAGCCTATAGCCGACACAGTCAGATATTTTGAGCATCTCTGTATTGATTCCTGATGGGCCGGGGGCTTTTACTGTCTTCCTTTACTCTTAATTGCTTTATCTACCAAGGTACTGTCAACTCAGATAGCTGGTCTCTCTGTTGAGTCGACATTCGGCAGACTCTCTTTTTCCCATTCATTTTCTTTATTGAGCAACCTTTCATAGTGGCATCTCCAAACCTCTCTTTTTGCAGCCTCATTTAGTGCAGGTGAACCATCATCTATGCAGACACATTTCTGGAGAGGAGGTTCCGCTAGGTTCCTCACAGGCAAAGAACACAGGTACAAGATTTTCTGGGCAGGGAACACAGATGGGGTCAGGGGCATGGGTATACTTCTTGCAGAGAAATGGGTGGATAAGGTAATCGAGGTAGTTAGAGTATGTGACAGAATACTTAAGATTAGATTAGAGCTTCATCATGAGTTAGCAATCATTATGTTGGCCTATGCCTCTCAGCTGGGGCTACCCGATGGACAGAAAGATTTTATGACACCCTCTTGCAGACTACCTCGGTGATGACTGACAAGGACCTTCTCTTTGTGGCTGGTGACTTCAATGGTCATGTAGGACAACATACAGGGGGCTTCCGTGGCGTACATGGAGGCTATGGTTTTGGTTCCCGCAATGAGGAGGGAACCAGGCTGCTGGAGTTCTGTGATGCAAATGACCTTATGGTCTGCAATACTAACTTCAGGAAACCTGCCAGTCACCTTGTCACCTACCGTTCTGGCAGGCACACAAGCCAAATTGACTACATCCTCACCAGAAAAAGGGAAAGATGGCTGCTTAGAAATGCCAAAACATTCCCAGGCAAAGAATGTACCCTACAACATAGACTAGTAGTTAGTGACTTCAGGATCAGAGCTAAATGGATGCCCAGAAGACGACCAGCTTGGAGGAGAAGGGTATGGAAGCTCAAAGATCCTGCGAATGGACAGAGATTTAGAGACTTATTACTCGAAGCCTTCGACGAAATAGAAGGGGATGTAGCTTCACACAATGTAGAGGACAACTGGATGTTTCTACGGGACAACCTGCTGAGGGCCACCGACGAGATCTGTGGTTGGTGCAAAGTCCCCTCATGACCCAAAATAATGTGGTGGTGGAACAATGTTGTTGACAGGGCTATTAGAGAAAAGAAACAGGCTTGGAAGGACTGGAAAAACGGTGGTATCAGGGAATTGTATTAGACTGCCAGAAGGGAAATTAGGAGACAGGTTTATTTAGCCAGAGGGGAAGCAGATAAGGAAAAATTAGCCAATGTTCTGCACTGTGAGGACCAAAGACTTGAGGTATTTCATGTTGCAAGACAGTGTGTGAGAGAGAATCGTGATGTCGTCGGAGAGAAATGTGTCCATATATATATATATGTGTGTGTGTGTGTCCGTCCATATATATATATATATAGTTATATTGTTATATTTTAGGATGGTCATTTATTTCTTTTTGTCAAATAAACACATGCACTATACACAGACATGCAGGAAGTAAATAGACACCTTTAATTTTCAAAATCTTTGATCTAAGTGTCTTAATATGTTTTCAGCCGTGTAGAATTTACAAGGTAATTCTTCTTTTTCATTCCAGGTGCCATTATATTAAACATTTGCGAAGAGTAACCATGCCACACACAAAAAATTCAGCAGAACTGTTAGATTTTCAATGAGGTCGTATTGTTGGGTAATCTGAGGCTGATCTTAGCCAGCTAAAAATTGCTGGAAATCTTCAAATTCCTCTTGCTATTGTTAATAGAATTATAGTGCAATTCAAAAGCCAAGGAAAAGAATCAACAGATTCTCGTCCCGGCCGACCTTGGTCCTCGGAAAGGAAGCTTTGCTGTTTGAAGAGAATTTTTGAAAACGAATCCTGTTCAAAGGCTTCTGACATTGCAAAACAGCAAGAAGTTAGTCCAAGAACGTGTGTTATATCTGCATAAGCTTGGGTATTATGGATGAGCAGCTAGAAGAAAACCTCTCCTTTGACCAACTAATATCATGAAAAGAAAGAAATAGACTAAGGAAATGTCAGAAAAATCCAGTTCATTTTGGGATAGAGTGATTTTCTCAGATGAATCCAGATTTGCATTATTTTCAGACAGCGGACGTGTTTGGGTCTGGAGGCTTCACAATCAAGAATTTGAATTGAAACGACTCCAACCAACTGTGAAACATGGTGGTATCTCTGTAATGGTATGGGGAGCTGTCATCAGCAATGGTGGCTCTGAGCTGGTTGAATGTTTTGGAACCATAAACTCTGAAAAATACATCGAAATACTTAAGCAAGGACTACTTCTGATGTATTCACACGATAACATAATGGAAAATGAGTTTTTATTCATGGAAGATGGGGCTCCATGCCACACAGCGAAAAGGAATCAACAATGGCTGACTGAAAATGGGATCAAAAAGCTTCCTTGGCTGAGCCAATCTCCTAACATGAACCTAATTGAAAATCTTTGGAGCATACTAGATAGAGCTATACAAAAAACTCAACAGAAACCTAAATCTTAAGATGAATTGTTTTGATTGTTGCGTGAAAAGTGGGCAGAAATTCCACAAGAGACAATCACAATGCTCATCAGTTCAATGCAAAAAAGAGTTTCTGAATTAAACACTGCAAAGGGAATGTCAACTAAATACTAAAGTATGCAGTCCTCCCCATCGATTACATTTCAATTGTTTGCTTTGCATATTAAATTAAAAAATTTGAAAATTAAAGGTGTCTATTTACTTCCTGCATGTCTGCGTATATTCATTCTTCACTTGTTTATTACTGTTCTTATTTTATCTTATGTCCATTGTCAGGAAATCTTCATCACACATCTGTGACCTCTTCAGCAATCCTTTCTGAACATGTACATAGGTAGGTAGGTAGGTAGGTATTGGGTGGGTGGATGGATGGGTGGGTGGGTAGGTGGGTGGGTAGGTGGGTGGGTGGGTAGGTAAGTGGGTAGGTAGGTAGGTATATTTAAATAGGTAGGTAGGTAGGTAGGTGGGTGGGTAGGTAGGTATATTTAAATAGATAGGTAGGTAGGTGGGTGGGTAGGTAGGTAGATAGGTGGGTGGGTAGGTAGGTGGGTGGATGGGTAGGTAGGTAGGTAGATAGGTAGGTAGGTAGATAGGTAGGTGGGTAGGTAGAAAGGTAAATAGATAGACAAATATACATACACACACACACAAATGTGTGTACATATGCACTCACACACACACACATAAATATTTACTTGTTGAGATGTAATTCTTTGTCAAGTTCAACTATGCTGACATATTTAATGACCTTTTATCTAGCAGAACAATTAAATTAAGGTCAAGCCAGTTCTACTTCAATATTTTTTTTTGTTTCTATTTTCCTTCTTCTTACTATTGTTGTTTTTCTGTGAGGAAAACTCACAGCTTATTTTTCTGTGTATGATGGAAAGTGTCAGCTGTTCACAGCCAGCAGACTAAGGTGACACATTTCTTTACTGCCCACAAGGAGCTACACACAGAGGGGACAAACAAGGACAGACAAATGGATTAAGTCTATTATATTAACCTCAGTGCGTAACTGATACCTATTTAATCGATCCCGAAAGGATGAAAAGCAAAGTCGACCTTAGCGGAATTTGAACTCAGAATGTAGCTGCAGACGAAATACTGCTAAGCATTTCACCCGGCGTGCTACCATTTCTGCCAGCTCGCCACCCAAGATGACACTTGTTTTACTAGTCATGCTTCAAGAACCCTTTAAAGAATTCTTGCAGTTCCAAGCAATGCTGATTTTTGTAGGTGTTCTCCCTTCACACTTGCACCTATCTTTTTCAGCCATGCTGGTAGTTGAGTGCTGATACTTCGTAGTGCACCAATTACTATTGGTATCACATCTACTCTCTTCATTGGCCACAACTTTCATATTTCCCACTTTAAATCGTCATAGGCTCCAATCTGATCTGGCAGAGTTTCTACAGCTGGATGTCCTTCCTAACGCCAACCACTCCGAGAGTGTAATGGGTGCTTTTACGTGCCACCGGCACGAAGGCCAGTCAGGAGGTACTGACAACAGTCATGCTCGAAATGGTGTATTTTACGTGCCACCTGCACAAGGGCCAGTCCAGCGGTACTGGCAACGAACTCGCTCGAATGTCTTTTCACATGCCACCGGCACAAGTGCCAGGAAGGCGACGTTGGTAATGGTCATGCTCAAATGTTGCTATTTATGTGCCACCTGCATGAAAGCCAGACAGCTGCTGTTCTGGCAATGATCACACTCGGACGGTGCTCTTAGTGCTCCACTGGTACAGGTGCCATCACGATTTCGCTTTCACTTGCCCCAACAGGTCTTCGCAAGCCGAGTTTAGTGTTCAATGAAGACGTTGGCATGGGTGCCAGTCTACAAATTTAGTTTGATTTCAATTTCACTTGCCTCAACAGGTCTTCGCAAGTGGAGTTTAGTATCCAAAGAAGGAATGTTGCACATAAGTGGGCTGGCTACATCCCTGGCAGAGGCCTTGGATTTTGGTCTCACTTGGCTTGCCAGGTCTTCTCACGCACAGCATATTTCCAAAGGTCTCGGTCAGAAGTCATTACCTCGGTGAGGCCTAATGTTCTGAGGTCATGCTTCACCACCTCATCCCAGATCTTTCTGGGCCTGCCTCTTCCACGGGTTCCCTCAATCGCTAGGATGTGGCACTTTTTCGCACAGCTATCCTCATCCATTCTCGCCACATGTCCATACCAGCGCAATTGTCTCTGTTGCACACCACAACTGATGCTTCTTAGGTTCAGCTTTTCTCTCAAGATACTTACACTCTGTCGGGTATGCACACTGACATTACACATCAATCGGAACATAATGGCTTTATTCCTTGCGAGCTTACAGTCACGGCCCATGTTTCACTGCCATGTAGCATGGCTGTTCATACACATGCATCATACAGTCTGCCTTTTACTCTGAGCGAGAGGCCCTTTGTCGCCAGCAGGGGTAAGAGCTCTCTGAACTTTGCTCAGGCTATTCTTATTCTAGCAGCTACACTTTCAGCGCACCCACCCCCACTACTAACTTGGTCACCCAGATATCGGAACCTATTAACTACGTCCAGTTTTTCTCCTTGATTATTATTGTTGTTGTTGTTGTTGTTCATATACACATTATAGATTAAACTGTTGGAAAGAAAAATTCCTAACATCAAGCTACAATGAATAACCTTAGATGCCAAGAGTCCTCCAAAATATCACGGCTGTCCCTAATAACACTGTTTTCTGGAGCTGTACTTAACTGAGTTTTATGCCTGTTTCCTCTATCCATCTGTTCAAATCTTTAGAAATAGTTCCTAATGCACCTATGACTTCTGGGATACATTTTACATTATTATTATTATTATTATTATTATTATTATTATTATTATTATTATTATTATTATTGTTCAGTAGTTTTATTTTTATAACGTGCTTTCACTTCACTACCGAGCGCAGCTCTGTGCGCCTTGGGTATGTGTATTATTATTATTATTATTATTATTATTATTATTATTATTATTACTATTACTATTACTATTACTATTACTACTACTACTATTACTATTACTATTATTATTATTATTATTATTATTATTATTATTATTATTATTTGAGAGAGCAGTGCATGCCACCAAAGTGACACTGGAGTAAAGTATACGAAGCCCAATATACCCATCATGTTTGTAGCATTGAGCTCTGTTTTCACTATTGATTTAACTCATCTATTGTATTCTTTCTTTATTTTGTCTTTCATTTGTGTGTGTTGTACCGTATCTAGTTCATTGATTCATAAGTATTTGTATGTCTGACTTTGGTCTAATTCTCTTATTTCATTGGCTTTATCTAGTGTGATGTTACTCTTAACTAGTTTTCCTCTTTTCAGGGTTGCTTTGGCACATTTTTCTAATCAAGATTTCATATTTATTTCTTTGTAAATACATGTACTGTCTGTAGTAGTGTTTCCAGCTGTTTATCATTTGTAGCGTATAGTTTTAGGTCATCCATATATAAGGGGTGGCTGATTGTTTTGCCGCAACATTTGTATCCGCATCCAGTTCTATTTAGCAATTCAGTTAAAGGTGTGAGTGCCAAGCAGAAAAGGAGTGGAGAGAGCATGTCTCCCTGGAATATTCCTCTTCTAATGGGGATGGCTTTGGTTTTCATGAGTTCCTCCTTTGTTTGGAGCTCTAGCATTGTCTGCCATTTATTCATGGAGTCTCTTATGCATTTTATAATTATTGGTGCTACCTTGTTTCGAGGATCCACGTGTGGGGAACACTGTCAAAAGCCTTTTGGTAGTCGATCCAGGTCATACTGAGGCCTTTCTTCTATCCGTGGCTGTCTTCAGTTATGGCTTTATTGATCAGTATCTGATCTTTACAGCCATATGAGCCCTTGCAGCATCCCTTCTGCTCTTCTGGAAACAGGCTGTTTTCTTCCAGATGCTTACTCAATCTCTGTGATATTATTGCAGTAAAGGCTTTGTAAATTGTAGGGAGACAGGTTATTGGTCTGTAGTTTTGTGGTTTTGCCGTTTCAGTGGATTTGGGAAATAGGATAGTTTTTCCCTTTTGTGAGCCATTCAGGCATTGTCTCTGGCTCTGCTAGTATGTTGTTAAAGTTTTCAGCCAGCTTTTTGTGTATTCCTGTCAGATATTTTAACCAGAAGTTGGGGATCTTGTCGTGCCCAGGTGCCTTCCAGTTGCTTAGTCTTTGCAGTGCCTGGGTGACCTCTTCAGTTGTTATAGGGGTCCAGAGTTGTTCAGGTGCTAAGTTCATTGTTTTAATAGTCCTTTTCTGAGGTTGTTCCTTCATCGACCGGAGGCGCAATGGCCCAGTGGCTAGGGCAGCGGACTCGCGGTCATAAGATCGCGGTTTTGATTCCCAGACCGGGCGTTGTGAGTGTTTATTGAGTGAAAACACCTAAAGCTCCACGAGGCTCCGGCAGGGGATGGTTGTGAACCCTGCTGTACTCTTTCACCACAACTTTCTCTCACTCTTTCACCACAACTTTCTCTCACTCTTTCTTCCTGTTTCTGTTGTGCCTGTAATTCAAAGGGCCAGCTTTGTCACACTGTGTCACGCTGAATATCCCCGAGAACTATGTTAAGGGTGCACGTGTCTGTGGAGTGCTCAACCCCTTGCACATTAATTTCACGAGCAGGCCGTTCCGTTGATCGGATCAACTGGAACACTCGACGTCATAAGCGACGGAGTGCCTTCACCGACCATATTCTTTCCAAAATTCTTCCACTTCTTCTGTTGTTGGTGCTGCATTGATGTCTATTTTATTTTTGGTAGAATTTTTGGGAGTTGGAGTTGAACTGTTTGTTTTGTTCAAAGAAACGTTTGCATTTCTCATACCAACAGATCTGTTGTGCTTTAGCAAGGATATCTTGCTTTAGCTTGTCTCTTACCTCAGGTAAATCTTTTTCTGTAGTGTTGTATTTACACAGTATTTTTGTTTTCTTGTTGTTGCTTAGTAGTGTTGATTGTCTGCTATTATTATCGTTATGATTACTACTACTACTACTACTACTATGATTATCATCATCATCATCATCATCATCATCATTATTATTATTATTATTATTATTATTATTATTATTATTATTATTCCTTCGTAACACAGTGTAGGTAAAAATGTACCGGAGTCTTTAGTCATCTGTCAAGTCACAACAAGTCAGATAATACTTTCCTTAAGATGTGCGCTGTACCCAATAAGGCTGCTTTTTGCAAGACATCAATCTTGCATGGGATTTCCAGTTGCCTTAAGAAGTCTTGAAGTTTCAATCGGATTGATCACCACTGGTATCACTTTTACATTACCCTCTCGCATTCCATACAGTCTTGCCATTTCCACTTTCAATTCAGAGTACTTAGTGATTTTTTCAATCTCTTTACTCGCAACATTCATGTCATTTGGTATGGCTACATCAATGATCTGATAGTATTTGTCTCTCTTATTCAATATGACAATATCCGGCTAACTGTGTTTGATTACACGATCCATCTAAAAATCATAGTCCCAAAGTATCGTTACTTTTCCATCCTCTTTTCTTTACTTGGTACATGCTCATACCAGTTCTCTGTTACTTTATATTGGTATTTACGGCATAAGAGACAATGAAGATACACACACACACTTTATCATGGTGGTACTTGTATTCTTTTTGTGCAAGGCTCTCACATCCACTTATCAAGTGGGTCACATTCTTTCCACAGAATCTGCATTTCTGGGTGTCAGAAGTTTTATAGATGTTATACTTCACTGAATTGGTGGTGAGAGCCTGGTCTTGAGCAGCAATGATCAGGTCTTCTTTTCTCTTCTCCTGAGCTCTTTGGTTAAACTCTGCCTTGCCCATCATTTCATCTTCATATACACCCATATCTTTTGCAGCATATTGCAGCAGGTCTTCATCACTATTTATCAAATACTCGGCAAGCATTCTCCTTTCACTCCTTATACAATCGTCTATACTAATTAATCATCTGTCGCCATTCTTTCTTTTCTTATACAGTCTGTTTACCTTTGCTTTAGCGTGTAGCTCCCCATACAGTGTCATCAACTTTCTCCTCCTTCTATCCAGTGTTGATATTTCCTCCTTAGTCCATTTAAGGATGGACCCACTATATCTGACCACCACAACTGCCCAGATATTCATTGCAGTAATCAAGTTTTTGGCATTCAGGTTGAATTTCAACACCATCTTCACCCTTTTTTGATACACTTCACTGACCTTGACTTTCATTTCTCTGTGTAGAATGTTATCCAGCTCCAAAATCCCTAAATATCTATACCCACTACCATCTTTTCTGCTGGTAACCACAATCCTTTGCATGATGCTTTCTTCCCTATTTTCATATTAAGTACTGAGCATTTGGTAATCCCAAATTCCATACCAATGTCCCTACCACACTTCTGGACTGTTTTGGTTAAAGAATCTATCTGTTTTTCAGATTTTCCAAACAATTTCAGGTCATCCATAAACATAAGATGGTTCAATGATGGGCCTTTCTTCCCACATTGGTAACTCATCTTAACTTTCCTAAGTGTCATTGTTATAGGTATTATTGAAATTACAAATAGTAATGGAGAAAGCAAGTCACCTTGGAAGATTCCCCTTTTAATATTAACTTCTCCAAGGAATACATTACTTAAGTAAAATTTGGTTTCCACTCTTTCATGCTATGCATCAGAAAATTTGTGATGTCAGCAACACCAAACACCTGCAGGCATTCAACGATCCAAGAATGAGGCATCATATCATATGCCTTCTTAAAATCAATCCAAACCAAAGACATGTTTGTATGAATTTTTTTTTTACAATGCCTCAAAACTGCTTTATCGACCAGATGATCTTTGGTACCCGAGAACTCTTCCTACATCCTCTTTGTTTCCTTGGTAGTATTTCTTCCTGTGCCAGGAAAGTGTATATCTTTGCAGCACATATTCCAGTGAGTCTCTTCCAGATTATGTTTAGGCATGCTATGGGATGGTAGTTCCCCACTGTCACCTAACGTTCAGAAGAATTGCTTCAGGTATTACTACTATTATTATTATCATTATTATTATTATTATTATTATTATTATTATTATTATTATTATTATTATTATTATTATTATTATTATTATTATTATTATTATTTATCCTCTTCTTTCAGTTTTGTTTCTATTTCTTGCAGAGTGTCTTCCTGACACCTAGGGCCTAGTATGCATTGGTAGGCCATTAAAATAAACACACCAGATTGTTCATTTACAAAGTCATGTGTTAGAAAAAAATGGGGAAGAAAAGAAGAAAGAAAAAGGAAAAAGGAGAAAATAATAAAAAAAATATGAAAAAATGAAAAACAAGAAAGCAATTACTATTATTATTATTATTATTCATTGTACTAACAACACGTACTGGAGTGGTTTCATAAGTTTTTGTTTATTTGTATATGTTCTGTTATTTACTTTTAGTTAAACTAACCAAGTGCCCCATGAGCCATTTGGCTCTTCTGTTCCTTTTCCCGTTGGGTCAAAAATTTAAACAAAATTCTGAAATGTTTGTGTTTGAAAAAATATGAATTTAACAGATGGCAACTTCTTTAACAACCAGAAGTAGGAAGCAGAGCCCTCTTGGCAGTACAATAGGCTCTTGGGCAAATCAATACATTGGGTCCCATGGTGCTATTTATTGACAGTAAGCCACAACATAAATAGATAAGAATTGGGCTCCCAGAGTTGTGAAGTCTCTGGGCAATTCCTTAAGGTGGCACTGGTGGGAGGTAACTTTGAAAAGAGAGTGAATTATATCCCTGATTCCTTCTAACAATTGGTGCAAAAAGAGATTTCTTCTTCTTTAACGTACAGCATTTAAAGAATTTGCATCTCTGCTACTATGATGCATGGTACTGCAGCAGCAGCAACAACAGCAACAACTGCAACAGCAATTGCAACAACAATAAAATTAGCAAAACTATGAGTAATACTGTCACCCCCACCACCACTACGATGCATACATACACACATACACACATACATACAGACATACATATATACATACATGCATACATACATACGTACATACATACATACATACATGCATACATACATACATACATACATACATACATACATACATACATACAATTATTGAGAAATTTACAGTTACTCTATCCAGATTACAAGTTCAGGTATATACCTGTAATTACTGGGGTCCTGAGATATGTAACACACTGCCTAAATACCAATCTTGAGAAATTAGGCTTCTCAAAACCAGAAAAGTGAAAACTGATTTGAAGACTACAGATCCAATCCATCACTGGAACTGCAAAAAATCTGTAAAACTTTCCAGAAGTTTATTATTCAGATACATATGAGCATGTCTAGATATGTAACTATATGCATGAGAATACATACATAAAACATACAAATCTGCACATCCATACATATATGCATGTATGCATACATACATATATACATACATACATACATACATACATACATACATACATACATATAAAAATATCCTGTTGTTGATGTTGAAATTCCAATGAAGGAGCCTTGGGTCTGGGTTAGAAACCAGCTCTTTTTCTATTGGCAAGAAATCTTGAAATAAAACTGAACATTGAAGTACATACATACATACATACATACATACATGTGTGTGTGTGTGTGTGTGTGTGTGTGTGTGTGTGTGTGTGTGTGTGTGTGTGTGTGTGTGTGTGTGCCAAGAGGTAGAAAAATGATGGAAACACCTTGTTAAATGGAAATTTTATTATTTCATTCACAGCTGGTTCACATTTTGGCATCAGTCACTGCTTTAAGACATCGAAGAATTAACTTGTACATGGTCTGAATGGTTGTTAAGAGAAATTTTTGAGACATTCTTCATGTAAAAACTGGATTTAGCTCTTTCAGTAATGTGATACAGTAAAGTGGTTCCTCACATGTTGCTTCAAAAAGGATCATATTTGATTCTGTTGAGACACAATGATTGTAGGGGACTAATCCAAGTGTTCTACTTCAGTTCTGTGTTCCTTGTGCTAGTTTTGGATAACATCAACTGTGTGAATCAGTGCTTTATTATCCTGCCAAACTGGCAGAAATGTTAGCACGATGGGCGAAATGCTCAATGGTATTTCATCTGTCTTTGCGTTCTGAGTTCAAATTCCACCGCGGTCAACTTTGCCTTTTATCCTTTCAGGGTCGATAAATTGAATACCAGTTGCATACTGGGGTTGATGTAATTGACTGATTCCCTCCCCAAAAATTTGTGCCTAGAGTAGAAAAGATTATTATCCTGGAAGATTACTTTACCATCAGGAAATAATGTTCGTACCATAGGATGGATACAATCAGCCAAAATACTCAGATAATTGTTTGGCCTTAACTTTGCTTTGTAAAACAACTGAAGGGTTAAGAGAGTTCCAACATATGGCCAACCCAATCATCGCAGAACCACCTCTATGTTTCACAGTAAGGGCCAAACAGTCAGGACTAAAGGTTTCTTTTGGCTGTTTCCAGATATAAACATAACCTCAAGTGGGGAAAAATGGTTGAATGATGATTCATCAGAGAACATTCTTTCATTGAGCCAGTGACCATTTCTGATAGTCTAGACATAATCTTTTATTATAGTTTTATATATGAGAGATGAGGAATTATTTACATTATTTACATTATTTACATTTGACAGATATTTGTCTTCATCTTGTTTGTTGTTAACACAATGCTTCAGCTGATGTACTCTCCAGCTTTCATCAGGAGTCATTCCTAAGGTATTTTTACGATATTGTTGTCGTTGTTGTTGTTATTATTATTATTATTATTATTATTATTATTATTATTATCATCATTATTATTATTATTATTATTATTATTATTATTATTATTATTATCATTATTATTATTATTATTATTATTATTATTATTATTATTATTATTATCATTATTATTATTATTATTATTATTATTATTATCATTATTATTATTATTATTATTATTATTCAGGTCACTGCCTGGAATTGAACTCAGAATCTTGGGGTTAGTAATCCATGCTCTTCGCCACTAACCCACGGGCATATGGCATAGTGGTTAAGAGCACGGGCTACCAACCCCAAGATTCCAAGTTCAATTCCAGGCAATGACCTGAATAATAACAATAATAATAATAATAATAATAATAATAATAGCATTATAAAAATACCTTAGGAATGACACCTGATGAAGGCTGGAGAGTACATCAGCCGAAACATTGTGTTAACAACAAACAAGATAAGGACAAATATCCGTCAAATGTAAATAATGTAAATAATGTATAATTTTTTTTTTTTTCACGAATCAATGTTGATAGGAGACAGGAGAGATTAAGCAATTGTAGCCCTCTCATCGTATCCAGCTTTACAGAGCTTATATCAAACAACTTTGGTTGATACAAGGTTGGCAACATAGTGGCTTAGCTCTGTTGTCACTTTTGCTATAAAAGTTCGATAGCTTTTAGCCTTCAAAGTTTCACTATTTTGTGCTCTCTCTCTCTCTGTCTCTCTGTCTGTCTCTCTTGCCAGAGATGATCTTTTCAACCTAAGTTTCAGAATACCAACACAATTTTAAAGACTGTAATACTTTATGTCATGTACTGGGTGCTTTTTTTTTGTATGCTCGGGTTTCCCTCCGGGAACCTACTTTCATTGCTCCTCCACTCACTATATAAATATTCGCTTCTGAATATTCTTGCTGCAGATTAGAACTTTTCACACTGAGGCTGTCCACAATTTGGTGCTAAGCAATTAAGGACGCCAACAGATTTCAATATGGCGGACTGGGAAGATGTTTCAAAGGGTTAAGATGCACTGAAGAAGTTAAGATTTTTGTATCAAACCAGAAAAGGGTCCACCTATATGCTTATTCCATTAAATATATAGCTTTATGCTATAATGGTATGTGAGAGATCTTTTTTCGGTTCACTTGCCTGTATACTGTCGAATCTGTTATTTTCAGTGTAAGTAGTTTTTGGTGGTCCACATGAGGGTTTTAACTCTTATTTCTAGTGGGTAAACACTTTGATGTGTCCTTTGATTAATGTAATTTTAATTCTATAGCTATATAATGCTGGTTTAGGCCTGCAGCCACCTATGTTGATATCGTTGTTATCATAAACTATTTGTATTGCCTTTGATGATAATATCAATATTAATATCTGTATAAATATTTGCTTCGGAATATTTTTGTTGCTGATATGTATATAAATATATATATAGATATATGTATATTGATATATGTTTATATGTATATATATATATATATATATTTTTTTTATTTTTATTTTTTTTTTTTAAGTTTCAGCTTAGAGCTGCGGTCATGCTACACTGTTATTACAGGGAACCTCTTACAATATGTGGCACTTGGTGAAGAATGGAGTTTGATTTAGCAACCCTCATTTGCACCTCCTGCCGTGAGGTAGGTTCATCTGGGACTCTCGATAGGAAGAGGTCCAGCTTTGATTTAAAAACTCCTACATCTACTTTGTGCAGATTCCTCAGGCTCTTTGGGAGAATATTAAAAAGCTGTGGGCCCCTGAATCCCAAGCTGTTGCAGTAACTGGTCCTGAAGCGTGATGGCATTGCTGGGATCTTTGGCACTATGCAGTGTCGTCCCGTTCTGGCATTGGTGTAGCTTTCAATGCCATATAAACATATATATACATGGTGGTTGTCTACTCCTTAAACAGAGTTTGACCACCTCTTGCACCTACACCTTAGCCCTTTCATGGCGTCTGATGTGGCTTTTTAAACCAGACAGTGTTTTGAAAAAACACCCACACAGATTGCACCTCTGATTTGCACTACCAATACCTGCAAGTAAGTTCTGCTCATTGTGGATCCTAACATGTCTTTTAAGACCCCCATTGGATTTGCATACCCTATTTATATATACATATAAATATATATACATATATATACATGTACACACATATATTCACATATACGTATATATATATGTATATATATATATATACATATACATATATATATCCATACATATGTATCTTAATGTATTGATTTAGACAATCATATATAGGCATTCACTTATATATGCATAGAATACATTTAAGATAAATACATAAGCATATTTAAACAGATATCACATGAATATATACACATATACATATATACATACACATACATATTGATATATATATATATACATACGCACATAAATAGGTACACGCACACACACATATATATATACAGGGTGATTCAAAAGTCGCCATGCATAAGAACATTTTTTTTTTTATAAGAAACAGTTTTTTTTTATTTAACTGTTTCTTATAAAAAAATACATTTTTCCTATGTACGGTGACTTTTGAATCACCCTGTATACATATATAGACATATACATACATATGGACACACACACAGATATACATACATAGACATACATACACATTCTACATCTGTGATGCAAGACAATTGACTGACAACAACTCACCTATGATCTACAGGTGCAAGAATGAGGCAAAACAATTGTGGTAGTTTTGATT
>NC_142944.1:11116734-11119234 GCF_046866305.1 Octopus bimaculoides
ACCATGGTAGATACCGAGCTGCCACTCAACATGCCCATTGAAATCCCAAATGAATCCTCATAGCCATTCAGTGTTTAAAAACTAGTTTTATGGAAACTTCTTTCAAATTTTCTATTTTGTTTTTCTCACCCATTAACTTGTGTAGGCTGAACTATGTAAAATGTTAGAGAAAGAAACCTAGCTGTTCCTTGCAATACATACATCTAAAGTAGGGGTTCTCAACCATTTTTAGTCTATACACCCCTTTGATTACTATTTTATTCTGGTTGACCCCTATAGCCATTTGATGTTTAAAAATTAGTTTTATAGAAACTTCTTTCAAAATTCCTATTTTGTTTTTCTCACATTCTCTTGTGCAGTTTGAACTATGTAAAATGTTAGAGAAAGAAATCTAACTGTTTCTTGCAATGAATACATCTAAATCAAAACTTTTTCATGCACCCTTAAAATACTACTGCAGATCCACGATTTACTATTTTACTAGCATGAACCCCCAAAAATTTTACATGGACCCCCAGGGTCAAATGAACCAAGGGTTGAAAACCACTAGTCTTGAGATAACAGGACGGTTGTGGATTTATGTTTCTGGCTCAATAGCCATCATTTACACTGCAATAGTTCAACCTCATCTCCAGTAGCCAAGGGACTTAGACTTGTATGAAAACAGAGAAGAAAACAATAACGACGTAAGTAATTTGCATCATTTAAACAAAAACGATTAAAGAGAAATGGTACACCAGTGGTGTGTATATGAACAACTAGTGGAGTGTATATGAACAACCAATGGTGTATATATGAACAACCAATGGGGTATATGTGAACAACCAGTGGTGTGTATATGATCAACCAATGGTGTGTATATGAACAACCAGTGATGTGTATATGAACAACCAGTGATGTATATATGAACAACCAGTGGTGTGTATATGAACAACCAGTGATGTATATATGAACAACCAGTGGTGTGTATATGAACAACCAGTTGTGTGTATATGAACAACCAGTTGTGTATATATGATCAACCAGTGGTGTGTATATGAACAACCAATGGTGTGTATATGAACAACCAGTGGAGTGTATATGAACAACCAATGGTGTGTATATGAACAACCAGTGTTGTGAATGTGAACAACCAATGGTGTGTATATGAACAACCAACGCTGTATATATGAACCACCAATGGTGTATATATGAACAACCAATGGTGTCTATAGGACCAACATAGATAAATACTTGTGTATCAAATAACACAAATTCATAACTTATTAAACCTGTCTCCATTTTTAAAGGATTACCAAGAAGCAGCAATAAAATTACTGACAGAGCAACAGGATATAAAACATTGACCCATTGTTTTGTGTAATTTAATTCCTATCCTGCTAGACTAAGACTACCATGGCAATGCAGTTCATTATGAGACATAGAGAAGGTGACACAATGGGAAAACTCGATGAAATTCAAACTGGGAAATCCTGTTTTGTTACTCACCATACCCAATGGACCTGGAAAAAAAGAAAACAAAATAAAAAGAAAAAAGACGAAACAAAAAGTAAATAAACAAAATCTGATTATTATTTCTTCAGGTCACCACTAAACTATTTCAGTGACATCTAATACAACCCTGTTATTTGTGTGTGTGTGTGTGTGTGTGTGTGTGTGTGTGTGTGTGTGTGTGTGAGTGTGTGTGTGTGTGAATGTGTGTGTGTGTGTGTGTGTGTGTGTGCACATGTTAATGACTACTCTAAGTTAAAGCATTCAAAATTTCAACTACTGACACCAAATGTATGTATCGAGTCATTTCTGATCAGATCACTAATGCTTATTAAAGCTAATTAATAATTACAGAGACTAAAAGTTAGGGGTTTAAGTTAAAATTAAATATATATGTATATACGTATATATCTCTTTGAAATGCTTAGTTTTAGAGTGGTGGCAGCTGATGATGGAACTGTTCTCTATGTAGCCTGTCTGTTTTCTGTGCTCTGTTTATGTTCTATTTCACACTTTGTCCACGTTTTTTTGTGACGTCCTGTACCCGGATATGCATCTATATATACATGTAGATGTAGGTATGTACATACATGTACGTATACATGCATATACTCACATATTATTTGTATTATATATATATATATAAGTTAAAGAAGAAAACAATTAGTCAAGGCAGAACTATGGCATTTAAATTTATTTTTATTTATTTATTTTAGTTTAATTTAAGAGGGTTAATGCTAATGCAATGTAGGTAGAATTTAATTGATATAGTCTCTTACAGCTGTTTCTGGGATATCCCAAGTACTGGAGTATCATATTGATCTTTGACATAAACTCATTTTCTGTGTGTGTATGTGTGTGTGTATATAATATGTATATATACACACACAGAGGGTGTGGTGAATAAATTGTTGTGTAAATTACGCAAAAATGAAAATAACACTGACTTCTTATTTTAACAGATATATTTAACCAAAATTACATAAAAAATATCTTGAAACACTAAAGA
>NC_142944.1:11124234-11146734 GCF_046866305.1 Octopus bimaculoides
GTTTTCCCTTATGAGGTTTTTTTTCATGCTAACTACTTGATAAATTCTTACAAAGAACTTATCCTATTATTAAATTATCCATAGTATCTCAACATTAATAGTTAAAAACTGTTTTATTGCAAAAAAAGAATGGTGAACTTACTGTACATGAGAAAGGACAGCCAATATGTAGATGCTGACAGGATATGGTTCTGTTATATCAATAATTGTGCCTAAATTAGACACGAGGTCAACTTTGATGAGGGTTGGAGGATTGGTTGATTAATTTAATCCCAGTACTCAACTGGTACTTTATTTAATCAAGCACAAAAGGATGAAGAATGAAGTTAAATCTCGGTGGGATTTGAACACAAAACGTAGAATGCTAAAGTAGTACTGCAAAGCAATTTGCCTGACATTCTAACAATACTGCCAATGTTCTACCATTGGGTTGCATACTCTTTTACTCTTTTACTTGTTTCAGTCATTTGACTGTGGCCACACTGGAGCACTGCCTTTAGTTGAGCAAATCGACCCCACGAATTATTCTTTGGAAGCCTAGTACTTATTCTATCGGGAAGAGGAGGAGGAGGAGGAGATTGGTTGCAAGTCCTGGGGTCAATTTCTTCAACTGAAAAGGTAATGCTCCAGCATGGCTGCAGTCAAATGACTGAAACAAGTAAAAGAATAAAAGAATATATATATATATATATATATAT
Source organism: Octopus bimaculoides (assembly GCF_046866305.1). NCBI lineage: Eukaryota > Metazoa > Mollusca > Cephalopoda > Octopoda > Octopodidae > Octopus > Octopus bimaculoides. Next base: position 11,124,933 of record NC_142944.1, read on the forward strand.
ATATATATATATATATATATATATATATATATATATATATATATATATATATATATATATATATATCTTTTATCTTTTACCTTTTATTAGTTTCAGTTATTAGACTGTGGTCATGCTGAAACACCGCCTTGAATTTTTAGTTGAATGAATCGACCACAGTACTTATTTTTAAAGCATGGTACTTATTCTCTCGGTCTTTTTTGCCGAGCCACTAAGTTACGAGGGTGTAAACACACCAACACCAGTTGTCAAGTGGTGATGGGGGGACAAACACAGACACAAAGAAACACACATAAATATATACATATACATATACATATACATATATATATATATATATATATTTATATATATATATATGTATATATATATACATATATAGGACGGGCTTCTTTCAGTTTCCGTCTACCAAATCCACTCACAAGGCTACCAATGTGCCACACTGTGGGACTGAACCTGGAACCATGTGGTTGGGAACCAGGCTTCTTACCACACAGCCACTCCTGTGCCTGCATACATATCATCATCATCATCATCATCATTTAATGTCCACTCTCCATGCTGGCATGGGTCAGACGATTTGACTGGAGCTGAGTAGCCAGAGAGCTGCACCAGGTTCCAGTCTGATTCAGCAAGGTTTCTGTGACTGGAGCCCATCCTAATGCTAACCACTCCAAGAGTGTAATGGGTGCTTACATGTGCCACTGGCACTGGTGCCATTTACAGGACATTGGCAACAACCATGATTATGAAGCTCAGGTGCCATTTACATGGCACCAGTAGTGACCTTGGCTACAATTCATTAGTGCCATTTACATAGCACTGGGGTATATATATAAGTATATAAATATATATATATATATAGACGAAAAGAAAATGGAGGAAAAATAACGAGGAAAAATAACTAGGAAGCCATTATTTAATTAGTTAAGAGTTTACGATTGTTTCTGTGTACCATGGTGAGGAAAATATATATATATTTATATTTTTGTACCATGGTGAGGAAAATATATATACATCTATATTTTTGTAAAAATATAAATATATATATATTTTCTTCACCATGGTACACAGAAACACTCGTAAACTCACTCTTACTCTCACTTTTCTTAATTAGTTAAATAATGACTTCCTAGCGCAAAAGACACACTTCTTATTGTTATTTTTCCTCCATTTTCTTTTCGTCTATATAAATTAAACTATGGTTTACCTGCTAAATTACCTGCAGCTGTATACCTTTTGCCAAGGATTATACTTACTAAGGTAATTACCAGGAGTGCCTTTAGATATATTTATCCCTTAGAGGCTTTAAACACCTCTAACTTAGAAAATGACTATTTTTAAATCTTACAACGTGAGATATTCAGCAATAGTACTTTGTAGTAAAGATTGATTACCAACATAACATGGCAGTCTTGGTTTAGGACTAATTTAGCCACAGGAGACATCGTAAACCAGGACTGCCATGTTATGTTGGCAAACAATCTTTACTACAAAGTACTGTTGCTGAATATCTCACGTTGTCATCATCATCATCATCATCGTCGTCGTTTAACGTCCGCTTTCCATGCTAGCATGGGTTGGACGATTTGACTGAGGACTGGTGGACAAGGAGGCGACACCAGGCTCCAATCTGATTTGGCAGAGTTTCTACAGCTGGATGCCCTTCCTAACGCCAACCACTCAGAGAGTGTAGTAGGTGCTTTTACATGCCACCGGCACGAGGGCCAGTCAGGCGGGTACTGGCAATAGCCACGCTCGAAATGGTGTATTTTACGTGCCACCTGCACAAGGGCCAGTCCAGGATTTAAAAATAGTAATTTTCTAATTTATAAATCAGTGACTAGTTGTCACTTTGAAAACTATATATTTTGAACAGGAATTTGGCAGTACCACCTCCACCCAAACAATTTTGTTTTGTTTTGAAGAATACTAAGCAAAATTTCTTTGCGAAGCCACCGTCGTTGGGTGGTAGTGAAACAACTGAAAAAATGAAAAGTTACGCAGAAGCTACTGGAGGTCGAGATACCCTAGACCCACATGTGCTGAAGCTAGAGAGGATGGAGTGAAATGAGAAGAAGATAGCCAAATATGATATGATTTAAAGGAAGGGTCAAATATAAAAATGATCCTGCCAGAGGAGGAAAAAAGAAAAATGGAAAACAAGACGGTTACATTCATAACATTTTTTAATGTAAATGGGAGAATAGAACATGCACCACAGGAGGAGATAGAGGAAATCTTGGAGGAACAAATAGGAGAAGGAATAACTTTCTTTACAAGAGGAAGAAAATATGCGACTATAATAGTAACCTTGATTTCAGAAGAGGAGGCGAAAAAAAACAGACAACGGGCTGATACAAGGAGAGAAATGGACGTTAATGCCAAGCTGTTTGGGCAAAAGAATCATTAGGATTAGGGTGGGAAGAATTCCACCATTGATAGACCCAGAATGGGTAATAGTCGCAATTTTTAATTCAGAGCTGGAGAAGGGAAGTGAAGACCTGAAGATTGGCATAATAAGCTGAATGCAACAATTGAATTAGTGGGGTTATGGTATTGAAATAATCTGTGCAGTAAGCCCAAAATATTACAATGAAATGGTGGAAACTGTGGAACTACCAAATAGGGAAAAACTGGAAATAATGTTGGAGGGGAAACCCCCAAAATTTTACGGATGTGGTGAAAGAGAGCACCTGAGAAGGAAATACCCCAGAGGAGCAGTGGAAATGGTGGAAAAGAGTGTTCAGGAAGATATAGTTGTGGAAAAAAAGCAGAAACATAAAATAGAACATGATGGGAATTTTGCAGAAGTAAAACCCAGGAAAAGAGAGAGAAGAAAGTAACCAATGACAGTGGAATTGAAGAAGTGTAAAGGAATGGAAGAAGAAACTCAACCCACGACAAGAAACAGAGAAAATTTACCAGTAGAAGTACCAGCAAAGGAATTAGAAGTATAGAGTCATACAGACCAGAAATGAGACAACCCAGAATTACGGAAACCTAAAAACAGAGACACACAGACAAAGCATGTAGAGTTACAGTCAAACGAACACACAGACACACAAATACAAGAACACACAGACTTAGAGACGAAAATACAAGAACACACAAAACAGCAGGAAAATAGAAACAAAAAGAGACAACATGAAAGACACAAACAAAAAAAAATTATAGTGAGACTGGATAACCCAACTTAAAAGGATTGCAGAATTGAAAGACATTGTGAGAGACAGAAGCAGTAAGTCATTATAATTTTGTAATGACTGTAACTGAGAAAAATTATTTGGACTTTTATGGAAAAAGAAAAAGAAAAAACAAGTAAATTTTGAAACTGATTTATTTATTACCCACAAGGGGCTAAACATAGATGGGGCAATACACACATACGGGGACACTCAACACATGAAAGAATGGAACAGTGAAATTATACAATGAAGATGGAACGGCCATCCCAGCCCTGCTCCGGGGTGGTTATGTTATTTCAGTTATTTCAACACTTCCTTTCAAAATTATTTCAACGTTTTTCAAAAGTTCTTTTCACAATTACCGCTACAGTCTTTTCAAAATCATTTCAACATCAAAAGATCTTTTCAAAATTATCTCAACAGTTCTTTTCAAAATAAAACTCTACTGACCATTTTATACAGTTCTTAATTTCCTCATAGTTCACCACTGTAGTGCTGGGTTCGAAATTCACCTCGGGTACCAGTGGGTTTATATCTGATGGGAAAGCCTCTTTTAACTTCTTATACTTATCTTTTTCCATTAAAATCCATCTCATCTCCTTATCGTAACCCTCTGAGAGGTCCACTTTAACAATGTCTTTCATTTTGTTATTTTCCTTTCTATTTTTTGTGTCGACCGATATGTTATCAAATATATTCTGTTCCTGTACATCTCTTGCATTTGTATGTCTGTTCTTTCTTATTTTTGTGACTCTGTACTATCATGTATCTGTTCTTGCATATTCATTTGTAGCTGTATGTCAGTGTGTTTATTTGTCTGTGGGTCTGCATGTTTGTGTGGCTGTAAGTCTGCATGTTGTGTTTGTGTGTTTGTGTTTTCAGGTTCTGTGCTTTTTGGTTTCTGCAACTCTATGTTATCTTTTACGCTTCCATGTGTATGTACGTCTGTGAATCTGCCTGTTTGTGTGATTGTGAGGCTGTATGTTCACTTGGTGATGTTCTGCTTTTATCTTATTTCCTCGGTGATCTCACTTGATCCTGTGATTTATATCTCTTTCCTTGTTCAAATTTCAGCGATGTGCTCCTCCATTTTCTCTCCCTTGACTCCGCTTCCTCAATATCAGCTCTCTGTTCCTCTTCCTGTGTCTGTTTCCTCTCCTCTACCATGCCTTCTTGCATTTCCATTTCTATGTTTTCCATTATTTCTGGGTACCTTCTTCTAATGTGACCTCTTTTGCCGCATCCATAGCACTTTGGAAGTCTTCCTTCCAACATTATATCCAACTTGTCCTCGTTTGGCAGTTCCAGTGTCTCCAGTATGGTATCGTATACTGTCTGACTTGCCGTGAAAACCACCTCCAAACCATACCCCATCAATTTATTTGTTGGATTCTGGTTATTATAACTACCTCTACTTCTTCCTTTTTTCCAGAAAAAATTGCTGCCATTACCCATTCTGGCTCTATTTTCAGCGGGATCCTACCCACCCTAATCCTCTTTGGACATCTACTCAGTTGACTGGGAAAGAGCATCCAATTTCCTCCAGTTAACGTCTGCCTCCTCCGATACAAATGTGATCTCTACAGACGTGTATGTCTTGCCTCTTGTGAAAAACGACACATCTTCTTTCAATTCCTTCAAACACTCCTCCACCTCCTCCTTAGTTGCGCTCTCTATTCTTTTATTTTTTCTCAAAAACGATTTATATTCCACCACCGTAATTTCCATTTTCGCCTTTTCCTCCTCTGATGAGGTCAACTTTACAGTTGGCCCCTCTATATGTAACATCTCTAGATATTTTCCAAATTTCTTAGCCATGTCTTCAAGTCCGGGCAAGGCTGTTTTATGGAAGACCAGCAGTTGCCCATGCATACCGGCCTTCCCTCTCCATGCCACCGATGTTATCCAAGGAAAAGGCAAAGGCCAATACAGCTTGGCACCTGTCATGTCACAACTCATTTCTACAGCTGAGTGAACTGGAGCAACGTGAAATAAAGTGTCTTGCTCAAGAACACAACACACAGCCTGGTCTGGGATTCAAACTCACAACCTCACAATCGTAAGCTCAACACTCTAACCACTGAGCCATGCGCCTTCACATAAGTATATAATTATAAATACATATATATGTATATATGTAATTGTTAAAGAGGACATCAAGCATTAAGGCAAGGCAAACATCTCAAGTCATACACATTATTATTATTATTGGAAAAAATTCACAACTTGAGATGTTTGCCTTGCCTTAACATTTGTTGTCCTCTTTAACAGTTATATATCTGCTGCATCAGAAATCTGCAATGGCTCCATAACTACCTTCTCGGTTATAACCTTGGAGCCCTGGTAATCCGTTACAGCACTTACCTAGTGTACCTAATCATTTAGATCACCTGTGAACTAAACCCCCATACTTTGTACATATGTGTATATATATATGTATAAGTGTGTAAGTACATAAATATATATATATATACACACACACACACACATACATATATACACACACACACATGCATATATATATATATATAGTACATGAAAGGAAGGTGTGTAGCATGTGATCATCACATTGAACATGACCGAGAAAGTTGTCATGGTGATACCTGTTCAGAGGCCTACGCAAAGTTGCAGAAAGTGTATGGAGATGAGTGTCTGAGCTGCACACAAGTCTACGAGTGGTTCAGACATTTCCAAGATGGCCAAAAAAATGTCGATATTGACATTTCTCGGAGACCCACAACCAGCAGAATTGAGAAAAACATTGCAGATGTGAGACGAAATCATCAAATCACTATCCATGAGTTATCAGAGGATGTGCAAATTAGTTATGGTTCAGTTCAGTCCATTATTACTGAAGATCTGGGTATGAGACACATGTCTGCCAAGTTTGTGCCAAAATTGCTTTCAGCTGATCAAAAAGACACTCAGGTTTCAGTTGCACATGATCTTGATTATATCAAGAATGACAAAATCTTTATGAAAACTTCGCGTAGGCCTCTGAGCCGGTAACGCCAAGATTTTGGCAAAATTTGATGCAGATTTTCTACTCAGCATTCTGTCATGGTTAATGTGACAATCACACACTACACATCTTCCTTCCAAGCACTGCTGTAAACAGTGAGTGTGAGCTAGAATGTTAAAACTTGATGTGCATGCACAGCAGAGTTCAAGGTCAATTTGAGCCAAGCAGTTTCACTCTGCGTGCTTTAGCTTCATTACTATGGCAACAGATCAGACCAAGTATGTGTGTGTTTGTGTGTGTATTTATATAGAAAGATAGATAGATACATGTATGTATATCTATGTGTGTGTGCCTTTGTGTCTGCATTTGTACCACCACCCTCACCATCCCTTTACTTCTTGACATGCTGTGCTGGTTTGTTTATGTCCTCATAACTTAATAGCTCAACAAAAGAGTCTGTTAAAATAAGTTCCCGACTTAAAAGGAAAAGAAGTACCTGCGTCATTTCATTTGACTAAAACTCTTCAAACCGGTGCCCCAGTATGGCCACACTCCAATAAATGAAACAAGTACAAGAAAATAAAAGAAGAAAAAGATATTTATAAAAAAAAAAACTCTTTGAAAAGTATGAGGAACTTGTTTTAGATTTTATTTTTTGTAATATTTTTTATTGTCTTTGTTGATTATAACCAGATGGAAAAAGTATATACATGATCACATTTATAATTTTTAACATATGTGGTGTGTGTATGTGATTGCGTAAAATGTGTGTGTGTGTGTGCGTGTGGGTGAGTGTGTGTACAGATATATTTACATATTTATGATATCTTGCATGTGGTGTGTGTGTGTTTATATATGTATGTGCAACTGTGTGAATACATGTGTGTATGTATATGTATGTGTTTGCATATATAGTATATATATATATATATATATATATATATGTAAATGTATATGTATGTGTATCCATGTGTGTATGTATATATGCATGTATGTATATATATATATATATATGTATGCATGTATGTATATATGTATGTGTGTGTATGTATATATGTATATATGCATGTATGTATATATATATATATATATGTATGTATGTATGTATTATATATATGTATGTGTGTATGCGTGCATGTAAGTATTATGTTTGTATATGTCCATGTATGCATGCATGCATGTATGTTTGTATGTATGTATGTATGCATACATGTATGTATGTGCATGTATACATGTATATGCTGGCGTATGCATGTGTATTTACATGCATGCATGTATGTATATACGTACGTATGTATGTATGTATGTATGTATGTATGTATATGCATGTATGCATTATATGCCTGCGTCTGCACATATGTATGTCAAGTCACACTTACGAGCAACATGTAACCCAGTACAACCTGTCACATGGTTAAGCCATCGGTGACTAAACCAGCAACACCACCAAGCCAGCCTGACAAGGTGGGTGGTTTTTGTCAGACCCCACCCCACCAGCTGCTGAACATAAAAATAAAGACATTTTGTAACTGCATCACAATTGCATATTGTAAGTATGATGTATGCACGTGTGTGTGAATGTGTGCAGTTATTTGAACTGTATAAATGTGCAGATGTGCATGTTTTAGTTTATGAGTGTATACTCATACATACTGTTGCATGTCATGATACATACATCTGAACTTACATGCTAAACTTTTGGAAAGTTTTGCATATTTTGACAGTTCCTTTGATGGTTTGTATCTGTAATCTTCTAATTAACTTTCTGCTATTTGGTTTTGAGAGCACTAATTTCTAAGCCATTTCTTATATATATCATAGTGCCCCAATAATTATGGGTATAAATCTGAACTTGTAATCTATGTAGAGTACCTGTAAGTTTTTTTTTAATAATTCAGCATAAGTTTTTCCTTTCTTGCCTTCGTGTATGTATGTATGCATGTATATATGTGTGAGTGTGTGTGTGTGTATGTATAGTATATGTGTGTGTACATACGTATGTACATATGTATGTGTATATGTTGGTGTATGTTTGTATGTATGTGTGTGCATGTATGTATGTATGTGTGTGTATGTGTGTGTATGTGTGTGTATGTGTGTGTATGTGTGCATACATGTGCATGCCTGTGTATGTATCCATATATGTATATATGTATGCGTGTGTATGTCTGTATATATATGTATGTATGTATGTATGTATGTGTGTATGTGTTGTGTCAACGGCCCAAAGCGAAAAAGTAGGATCACCGAAGACATATAAATAGAGGTAGTCTGACCGTTGTAGGTGTGTTGAGTAGAAGTCGAGTAGCAGTCGTGTAGCAGTTGAGTAGAGATCATCCGAAGGTGCTAGATAGCAGTAGCTTGAGACATAACAGTATGTAATGCATGTATGTATGTGTATGTGTGTATGCATGTGCATTCATGCATAACATGCATATATGCATGCATGCAAGCATCCATGCATGTGTATGTATGTATGTATGTATGTATGTATTATATATAAAAAATACAAAATGGGACAAGAACACAAAACATCCAGACAGTTAGGTGATACAAAAAAGGGACTTCGCTGCTTTCTTCCAAGGAATCTAATGCTCTTAGCTTAGTTTTTCCTTGGGGCTGGCCAGATTGGAGCAATCTCGAGTATAACCAGCCGAGATTGCAAAGATAATCTGGAACTCGACTGAGGAAAGAAAACTCCGAATGATCCGTCCTTGTTTTCTTTGTATCGTCTATCTGGGTGTTTTGTTGTCCCCTTTTTGTATTCCCTAATTGTCTGGATGTTTTGCCTTCTTGTCCCATTTTGTATTATATATATATAAAACATATAGCGGCATATGTACACTTTGGTCTCTTATATGTATGTATGTATGTATGTATGTATGTATGTATGTATGTATGTGTGTGTGTATGCATGTATGTATGTATGCATGCATGTATGTATGTATGTATGTATGCATGCATGTATGTATGCATGTATGTACGTGTATGTATGTATCTATGTATGTATGTAAGTGTATTCTCTTCTATTTTTAATTATTTAAATTCTTCTTTTGCAGAAGGAACTGGTCCCTAACAAAGGTAGAAAGCTCTTTCATTGGGATGTAAATAATGAAAACAACGTCACATTTTAAACCTGAGAGAATTCTAGCATAGCTTCTCTGTTCTGATTACAGATTGTATTTGTTATGTGCGAATCAGTTGGTTGATTTCTTTTTCTGAAAATCCAAGCTTATCCAGACTGACAGTTTGGCAGTTACTTACAAAACCAAGTGCTCCAATTATTATTGTTATAAATGTAAATTTGTAATCCGAATCTTAGAAGCAGGAGGTTTTGAAGCAATTGTCCATAGTTATCTTTCTTTTCAATTTTCAAAGAGATATTCACATCAACAGGACAGCTGACTTCTGTGATGGTATATACATTTTCCTGTCTGTCCCAAACAACAATATCTGGCCTGTTATGTTTACACTTGACAGATGTTTTGATGGGAATGTTCCACCAGTCAGTATTCCTTGAGTTGATGTTTGCATATATATTCAAAAACAGCAGGATTCTCTATTTATTCCAGGACAGTTCTTTTTCTAGGTGACAGTTTTTTTTTTTCTGGATGACATTTTTTCAATGCCATGTCACATTGAGAGGTAGTAGTTTGTCAACATTTTGGGGCAGCTACAAATCACATGTTTAATGTCTTCCACAGAAATACGACATAATCTACAAGGTGATATCCAAAAAGTTCACAGACTAGTTTTGTAACATACCAACAAATGGCAGCACACAGTTGCATGAACAGTGAGAGCTAGCAGTTACCTTCATAAGAACATTCTTGCTTGTTCTTGTAACAGTCAATGATCATATTGTTACACTAGTCATTTGGTACGACACTTCCCTCCATAACTTCTATTTCACCTGATGTTTTCAGTGTCTCATCAACTAAAGCAGATGGACTACTGGCTTTGCTTCACTTCATATCCTTCACAGCCATTTTGACCATTTAACTATCTACCTTCCTATCTTGGTCCCACAGTTGGACAAACGTCAGGAAGATCTTCCTCCTTTACATTTTCCACATTCAACAAACCCTTATAGTGGCATCAGATCACTATCTTCTCATCATTGACTGATGATAGTACACCATTATCATTTCAGATCTACTTATTCCCAAACATCTTTGCTCACCCTTGCAATTCACAACTTCTCACATCTCTGGTTTTCCAAACACCAAATATCACCCTCTTTCAGTTTTTGTCCCTGCTACATTCATTTGTAGTCTAGCTTCTCTTCTAGCAACATTTTATTTCTCTTTACTACCACTTTCTTCCATTTTCTACCAGGCTAATCTTTTAGATGTTATGATTCTGTCCATGGGGATATTACACCACCCTGTTATTTTTATTTTATTTTATTTTATTTTTTGTCTAGCTGGTGCCTAGTGCTAGCCATACATCTGGTTCATAGTTTTCAGTAAGTTATCCCATAGAAACAGCCAATTGTTCTTTATTGGTCTTCGCATCATCATCATCATCATCATCATCATGTACTGTATTATTTAGAACTTACATTTAGCAGAGGGATGCCTTAGCTACCACATTTCCCATCTTCAGATTGTCTTTTTTCTTTTAGCCCATCTAGTCTTATTTTGCAGTCACTAACCAGCAGCTTATGTCGGATGGTACATATATATATATATGGATGTATACGTATATATGTATATGAATATATAAATATATATATATATATGTATGTATATTTCTCTCTCTCTCTCTCTCTCTCTCTCTCTCTCTCTCTCTTTCTCTCTCTACATACACACATACACACACGCATATGTATGTATAGGTATAGCTGCATGGATAGGTGCAGACATGATTGTGTGGTAAGAAGCTTGCTTCACAACCACATGGCTCTGGGTTCTGTCCCACTGCGTGGCACCTTGGACAAGGCTGACCAAAGCCTTGTGAGTGGATCTGGAAGATGGAAACCCATCATTTATATATATATATATATATATATAAAAAAAATATATACTAGCAGTATAGCCTGGCGCTGCTCGGGATTAAGCTAGGATTATTAAGTGATCAAGTGCTTTATTTCAAACCAAAATAAGTAACACGGACATCAGATTTGAGCGAAATCTGTTGAAATTGGTTTGGCTGAAAATGGTTTGTTGGCAATTTGATTGGGAAATCCCATAAGGAATCAGTTTATTGGTTATTTCCACTCATTGACTGTTTTTTTTAAAGTTGCATTAGAGATCTGCATAGGAAAAGGTTGATCTGAAGGTTTGCATTGGGGATGTGAATTGGAGTAACTTAGGAAAACTTACCAACAGCCTTAACCAAAAAATAAGAGGCCTGTCCCTTCTAGGTTAACTCTAACCCTAACCCTAAAGCCGTAACCCTAACACCAACCCTAATCCTAACCCTAACCCTAACACTAACCTTAACCCTAACCCTAATCCTAACCCTAACCCTAAAACCCTAACCGTAACACCCTAGTGGAAATCGTGCGGGTGTTAATCTGAAAAATTACCAAACCCTTTTTGTGGTCCGAAAAATGGGTGGGTGGGGGGGTTGACAAATTGTTACATTTTTGTTTCATAGTTGTTGTGAAATATAAACAAAACTCTTTCGTTCCCAAAGTAGTATATGTGCGTGTGTGTGTGTGTGAGTGAGAGGTGGGAGAAAAATGAACGATTTAAAACAAATAAATGATTTTAAATAAATATATTTGAATTGTTGTGAGAAAGTATATATAATCTCATTATAGAATATAGTGTCTTTCAAAAACATCGTATATTTTAAACTATATCTCATGTTTAAGACAAAAAAATGCATTTTACATTTTACACTTACTCTTGCCTTCCTTACCGACATTTTCATTCCTGATACGCTTTCTGCCTCCCTCTTCCACTTTTTCGTTCTTTTTTTTTTTTTTTTTTTTAGACGCTAGCAAAGTTAACTCTGTCTTGCTTAGAAAAATTTGCTTTGATTTCTGCCTGCCTTACCCACTTTATCATTTTTTTTTTTTTGCTAGACGCTACCAAACACTCTGTAACTCCCCCCTGTCACAAACACACTATTTCTTTCTTTCTCTCTCTCCTTCACGCGCGTACGCATAGATTTGACTTCGCCATGTCAACAAACTTCAAAATTAGTAAAAGTTTATCGATTTTTACAGCTATACACACGTGCCTCTGAGAGAAAAAGTTGACGAAAACGCAGGTAGGGTCATGAACAATGTCCTCCTAAAATTGGAGCGACATGCGTGCTAATTTGTGGACATGCATAAACTACATTCACGTACACACACACACATTCTCTCTTTTAAATATATATATATATACTAGCAGTATAGCCCGGCTTTGCCCGGGATTAAGTTGGGATTATTAAGCTAATCAAGTTCTTTATTTCAAACCAAACTAAGTAACATCGACGTCAAATTTGGGCAGAATCAGTGGGGTTGAGAGTTTGATCGGCAGAGGTGATCAGGTTACACATGCCATCCCTTTGAAAACACCACCGCCATCATCTAACCCCTCTTTGCTCATGGGTTAGGAACCCGGAGAACATTATTTTTCTTTGTGGTTGGGTCGTTGATGACCTCTTTCTAGCATATTGGATGTCCACCTAGTAGTCATCCCTTATACACGTGTAATACAATTTTTTCTGAATTTTCAGATTTGTTATATGCTAGGCCACTTGGTTTTAAATTGAATTAATATTCAATTTATCATCCTATATATAAATATATATATATATATATATATATATATATATATATATATATATATATATATATATATATATATATATATATATATATATATATATATATATATATATATATTTATTTATATGAGCAACACACACATACACACACGCACGTATGTACACCAATTGCATACATATTTTTTGTACGCATACATGTTCGTATGTGTGTGTATGTGTATTGCCCGTATATCAACAAAACACACACACCTTGCCTTACATATATATACGGATAAATGATTTGAAATATATATATTTGGGAAATGGCGATTTACGGTACAATACCTAGAAACGTGAAAATCAGACCACATGGGTTTGTTTACATCAATTCAGCAGAGATAGAGAGAGCGCGCTCTCCCTCTCTATCTCTCTCCCTCCCTTACACACATTTATCTCTCTTTCTTTCTTTCTTTCTTTCTTTCTTTCTTTCTTTCTTTCTTTCTTTCTTTCTTTCTCACACACACACAGCAACATTACACACACACATGCTGCTCTCTCACACTAACAAAAGAACTTCACATACACACCACACTTTCTGTCTCGCATACTCACTATAAAAAGATAGCGTCTATTTCTTTTTGGCAACATGTGTTTTGTGTGTAATGTTGCTGTGTGTGTGTGTGAGAAAGAAAGAAAGAAAGAAAGAAAGAAAGAAAGAAAGATAACTGGCACGTGTATGTAAGGGAGGGAGAGAGAGAGAGAGGGTATTTTTTTCTGTTTGATTGCTGCTTCCACACAGACGCTGGCAAAGAAAAAATGTATCTTTCCTTCACCCTCCCTCTCAGAAACATAAAATTTCTCTCTCTCTCTCTCTCTCTACTTCATGCGCGTACGCACAGATTTGACTTCGCCATGTCAACAAACTTCAAAATTTGTAAAAGTTTATCAATTTTTACAGGTATACGCGGGTACCTCTGAGAGAGAAAGTTCACTAAAATGCACATAGGGTCATTCCGAATCTTCTCCTAAAATTGGAGCGACATGCGTGCTAATTTGTGGACGTGCATAAACCACATTCACATACACACACACACAAACATCGTCCGTTTTATAGATATTCATATATATATATATATATATATATATGTATATTCTGATTATATGTCTGTGCACACGTTTGAATGTGGTGTGTGCCAGAGGGTTTGCAAATCCAATGGGGGTCTTAAAAGACATGTTAGGATCCACAATGAGCAGAACTTACTTGCAGGTATTGGTAGTGCAAATCAGAGGTGCAATCTGTGTGGGTGTTTTTTCAAAACACTGTCTGGTTTAAAAAGCCACATCAGACGCCATGAAAGGGCTAAGGTGTAGGTGCAGGAGGTGGTCAAACTCTGTTTAAGGAGTAGACAACCACCATGTATGTATATATATATATATATATATATATATATATATATATATATATATATACATACATACATACATACATACATACATATATATATATATATATATATATATATATATATATATATATATATATATATATATATATATATGTATATATATATATATATATATATATATATATATATATATATATATATATATATATATATATGTATATATATATATATATATATATATATATATAACGTAAGAGAGTTAGGGTTAGGGGTACAACCCACTAAGGGATAGTATCTATCCAGTATACTGCTGGGAGGGTACCCAATTATTGCTACACTAGTGTTGTTGTTGTTGTTGTTGTAGTTGTCGCCGTCATCGTCACCTTCACTGTTATTGCTACTAGAACATTAATTGCTACTAGAACATTAATAACTTGTATAAAATGAACTTCTACATAGAACCTTCCAATATATACTGAAATGACACACACACACCCAACAAAACTTCCTTTCTAAAAAACACTTCCAGCTTTCTAGATACGGCTAATAGAGCTGATGCCACAAACAACGTATGTGGTGGAATGTTTGCTTATAAAAACTTGTATATGCACACATGAGAGTAAGGGGACATCTGAGTAAGGCTGTGCACACGAACCCACACATATAGATGTGCATTGGAGTGCCTATAGCGATCTATCTATAATGTTTGTAGGCTTTTTGGGTGCCTTGTATTTCTAGGGGCTTTTTGACATATACCTTTTTATATGTTTGCATGTCCCACATGCTATACCTTCATTTATGTATTCTTTTTTACTACTACTATTATTATTTTTTTTCCTGCTGTACCCTTATTTGTATTTTTATTTTTATTTATATCTTGATTTCAATTGTATTTTTATTTTTATTTCTATCTTATTTTTGCTGTTGTTTTTCTTCTGGTCTCTACCACACCTCTGTTTTTACCTCTTGCTCTACATCTGTATGTAACCCTTTGTGAATCTCTGAAGAGGCCTAGAGGTTCAGGCATGTAACCCCATTTCAAAATGTCATCCGATAATCACTCCGGTAAGGAATATTCGGATAGAATGGGGCCTGCCAAAACTAGGCCGTAACAGCTGTAAGATTAAACTTCTGTTCATCCTCTAATTCCTTATGTACTTTGTACTTCTATATGTAAACCATGTTGGCAAAATAACATAGTCTGCCATGGACACCTGTGCTTTGGTTCTTTCTTTCTTTTTCTTTTCTTCCTCTCTTTTGTCACTTTTGCTATGAATTAAATTAATGAATTCAACGGGATACACCGTCTGCAAGTAGTTGGGTTCAGCATATTATCCTCCATTTTCTATATATATATATATATATGTATATGTATATATATATATATATATATATATATATATATATATATATATATATATATATATATATGTATGTATGTATGTATGTATGTATGTATGTATATATATATATAACATTGATGGGATTCATAGGACTACCAACAACAAGATGAATTTTACTATAATTACATACCGAAGTCTTATATATATTCAGAAATACATACCATTTTTTATTAAAAAAATATATTTCACTTAATATTTCAACAAAGGATAAAAAAATGAACTTTCCAAATTATAGGAGGATTAATTTTACAATTTCTTTAAAGGACAGTATATACTTTAATATTTTTAATATTTTTTAATATTTTAATTAATATTACATATACCATTCATCTCCGAAGAGCGGAATTATTGATAGTATGCTAATCTTTTGATTACATTGTGATTACAATAATATCCGCGAAACGATCGTCAGATGTTTAATTTAAAAAATTTTTTTTATATTTTAGACTTTATAATATTCATGCTCAATTACGCATAAATTTTTATATGCATTTATATTCACATGTATCTTTATCTACATTCATATTTTTATATATATTTATATTTATATTTCGTATATCTTAATTTTTAAATTTATTATATTACCATGTCATATTGGATATATATCTTTCGAAATTTAAATATTAAATATTGATTTCCTGCTATATTATTGATAATTTTATGAATTTATTAATAATATAAAAACACATATATATATATATATATATATATTTATTTGCTCAAAATAATAGAGCACTTAATATGAGTTCAGTTACATATTATTTTATAATATTCCTTATAAAAGTTATATATATATATATATATATATATATATATATATATATATATATATATATATATATATATATATATATATATGTATGTATGTATGTATATGTATATGTATATATCTATGTGTGTGTATGTGTCTGCATTTTTTCCCCCATCGTTGCTTGACAACCAACGTTGGTGTGTTTACAGTCCCATAACTTAGTAGTTTGGCAAAAGAGACTGATAGAATAAGTGCAAGGCTTGCAAAGAATAAATCCTGCGGTTGATTTCTTCTACTGAAAAAACAGTATAAGGCAGTACTCCAGCATGGCCAGTCAAATGACTGAAACAAATAAAAGAGTATAAGACTCAAAAAACATTTATATTCAATATATTCAGATGTAGGAGTGGCTATGTGGTAAGTAGTTTGCTTATGAACCACATGGTTCCAGGTTCAGTCCCACTGCGTTGCATCTTGGGGCAAGTGTCTTCTACTATAGTCTCGGGCCGACCAAAGCCTTGTGAGTGGATTTGGTAGACGGAAACTGAAAGAAGCCTGTCGTATATATGTATATATATATATATATATATATATATATATATATATATATCATCATCATCATCATCATCATCATTTAACGTCCGCTTTCCATGCTAGCATGGGTTGGACGATTTGACTGAGGACTGGTGAAACCGGATGGCAACACCAGGCTCCAATATATATATATATATATGTACATATATATATATATATATATATATATATATATATATATATATATATATATATGTGTGTGTGTGCATATATATATATGTATATATGTGTGTGTGTGTGTATGTTTGTGCGTCTGTTTGTCCCCCCAACATCGCTTGACTACTGATGTTGGTGTGTTTACATCCCGTAACTTAGCAGTTCAGCAAAAGGGGCCGATAGAATAAGTACTAGGCTTACAAAGAATAAGTCCTGGGGTCGATTTGCTCAACTAAAGGCAGTGTTCCAGCATGGCCACAGTCAAATGACTGAAACAAGTAAAAGAGTAAAAGAGTAATATGTAGAAAAGGCATAGGTAGAAACTCCGTGATGTGTACCTGATGCAAGTTATGGACACATAAGAGGTGCAGTAATATCAGAGAACTGTTAACTGGTAAGATAGTCTTTGTGTGTGGCAGATGCACAGATACAATAAACACTAGAAATATACAGAAAATAGACTCCATCAAATTTCAGTGAGGTTGATGGGGGATACCTAAAAGTAGATGATAACTTTTGTTATTTAGGTGACCAAGTTAGTAGCAGTGGAGGGGGATGCTCCAAGAGCTTGGCTGCTAGAATAACAATAGGCTGACCAAAGTTCGGGGAGCTGCTACCTTTGTTGGTAACAAAGGACATCTCCCTCAGAATGAAAGGCAGATTGTATGACACTTGTGTGCGAACAATCATGCCACACGGCAGTGAAACATTGGCTGTGGCTACAGAGGAAATGCGAAAGAAATGAAGTTTGTATGCTCTGCTGAATGTGTAAAGTCAGTGTACATATATGACAGAGTGTAAGCATCTTGAGAGAAAAATTGAGCATAAGAGGCATCAGGTGTGGTGTACAAGAGAGGCATCTGTGCTGGTATGGTCATGTTATGTGTATGGATGAGAACAGCTGTGTAAAGAAGTACTGATCTCTGAGTGTGGGGGGGGGACCTGTGGAGGAGGTAGACCCAGGAAGACATGGGACAAAGTGATGAAGCATGATATTCATATGTTGGGTCTCGTGGGGGTGATGACAAGTGATCATGACCTTTGGCAATCAAGCCAAGTGAAACCTTAGTTGTGATATGTAACAGCTTCTGTGTCAGTTACACATAAAAGAACCTATGCCAGTGACATGTAAAAGGCACCCATTACACTCTAGGAATGGTTGGCATTAGGAAAGGTATCCAGCTATAAAAACCAAGTCAAATTCAGACAGGAACCTGGTGCAGTTCTTTAACTCACCAGTTCCAGTCAAGCCATTTAACCCATGCCAGCATGGAAAGCAGATGTTAAGTGATGATAATGATGATGATGATGATGATGATGATGATGATATATATATGTGTGTGTGTGTGTATTTTTATATATATACATACTAGCTGAAATATTATTATGTATTATATCAAAACTAGCTGGCCCAGTGCTGTCAAATATGACAGCTAATTGTAGTATTTTATATATAAATATGGATGGTAATTCAAATTAATAAACTTGTCAATGTTATCTAGTGTTTGTCTTTTGAGATGTAACATCAATCAGTGTTTATTACTGAAAGGACACTGGTTCACACATATAAACGTTCACATACTTCCCTTGTACACGTACACACATACACACACATACTCACACAGAGTTGAAATGCTTTTTGATTTTTTCTTTTCAGAGTTGATTGTTCACCATCCCACTTCCATTGCACATTCTCATACACACACAGACAAACATTCACATACCTCCCTTTTACATACACACACATATACAAATACAGAGTTGAAACGCTCCCACTACCAGTTTGCCGTCACCCCTTCCTTTCTCATCGATATGTGGTGACAAAGAAAAACACAAGAGTATTATTATAGTAGATATTTCTGTATAAACATCTGCTGTTAAAGTGGTGATGAAACAATTGTAGTATTATGCAATAAAGTATCTTTGCTCAAACCACTCTCTTTTGTTTACACATGTTTGTGGATATGTGTGTCAGTGTCTGTGGATATGTGTGTGTATATGTGTATATATGCACATGTATACACACATATGTGGTGGCCTATATATAGCCACATACACACACATAATATGGTGGCCCATAAGTGATTTTACAATTTTTGCCATTTATATATAGATATACATATGGTAAAATCATTTATATGTGTGTGTGTGTGTGACTATATATCCATATCTATCTATCTCTATCTATCTATCTATCTATCTATCTATCTATGTGTGTGTGTATATATATGTATTTGTGTGTATGTGTGTGTATATATATATACATATGTATGTGTATGTATGTATATGCGTGTGTGTGTGTATGTGTGTGTGTGAGTGTGTGTGTGCATACATGATGGTAAAACAATTTATAAACCACCCTGAATATTTCAAACATACATACCTATATATATACATAATATACATACATATATATGTAAATATACATATTATGTTTGTGTGTGTGCATGCATGTATATATATATATATATATATATATATATATATATATATATATATGTATGTATGTATTTATGTATGTGTATTATATATCCAGCTATCTACATATACATATACACACACACACACACATACACACATACCCACACACATCATTTACTTACGTCAATGCTTCACAAACATATAATTATGTACACATATATAACTACAAATTTTACACCCACAAAACATAAACATGCCTACACACTCATGCATGTAAAAAATAATTGCTCCAATTTGTTTCCACCCGCTGAAACGGTAAATGGTACATGAAGTTAATAACTAACAGCTTAACATATGCAATTCCTGAATATCTGTGACAAAAGACAACAAAACACCATTTACCCAGCATACTCAGATTTTCATTCACTTAACAATGACACCAATAAAAAGAACATTGATATATATACATATATATATACCTATATATATATATATACATACATATATATATATATATATATATATATATATATATATATATATATATATATATATATATATATATATATATATATATATATATATATATATATATATATATATTCTTAACAAGATAGAACGACAATTCTATTAGTTGTGTTTATATTCCATTTATTCTTGTGTTTGTCTATTTTATAAACATTCATTTTTTTTCCTGCTTTACAATTTTTTTCTCCCTTCCATATCCGATCCCATTAGTCCATTCATATTGTTTTTTTGGAGTTTTTTTTTGCAATTTTTTGTAGTTGCTGTTGTTGTTAACACACCAGCTAAATATGCAAAACATCAGCCGCAATAGTTGGTAGGCTTAATAATCCTTTATACTATAGGCACAAGGCCTGAAATTTAGGGTGTCCTAGTGTTTTACTGGTACTTAATTGAACAACCCTGAAAGAATGACAGGTAAAGTCAATCTTAGTAGAATTTGAACTCAGAACGTAAGTATGGATGAAATGTCGCTCAGCATTTTGTCCGGTGTGCTAACGATTTTGCCAGCTCACTGCCGTGGTTTCAAATTTTGGCACAAGGCCAGAAAATGTGGAGAAGAGGATAAGTCAATTACATCGACCCCAGCGTTCAACTAGTAGTTATTTTATTGACCCCATAAAGGATGAAAGGTGAAGCTGACCTCAGCAAAATTTGAACTCAGAACATAAAAAACTTGGCTGGATGAAAAGCAGAAAGATAACTTTGGCAGTATTTGAACTCACAACATAAAATGCAGAAGAAATACAGCTAAGCAGTTTGCCTGCTGTGCTAATGATTCTACCAGCTCACCACCCTTAACAACAACAACAATAATAATTATAATAATAATTTTTAACTTGGGCACAAGGATCTAAATTCTGACAAGAGTTTAGTCAATTAAATTCACTTCATTCCTTAAGCGAAACTTTATTTTTTTCTGTCCATCCTGAGAAAAGATGAAAGGCAAATCAACCACAGTGGGGTTTGAACTCAGAATGTAAAGGGTTGTAGCTAAATATTACAGAAGGTATATAGTGTGATTCTGACAGTTGCTCCCATCAGTTTTGACGCATAGGTGTTTGAAGGAGAGAACTTAAAACTAAAGGAGAGTAATTGAAAGGGGAACAAAACACTAAGAACCTGCATCTATTTGCGATGGATACATGAATGTCATTTCAGTCCAGGTAGGGATTGCTATAGGCACAAGGCCTGAAACATTAAGGAAGTGGGGGGGGAGGTCTAGCCGATTACATCAATCCCAGTATTCAACTGGTACTTATTTTACTGACCCCGAAAGGGTAAAAGGAAAAGTTGACCCCAGCAGATTTTGAACTCAGAACGTAATGTCAGATGAAATGTTGCTAAGCATTTTGCCTGGTGGGCTAACAATTCTGCCAGCTCACTGCTTTTATAATGATGATGATGATGATGATGATGATGATGATGATGATGGTGATGGTGGTGGTGGTGGTGGTGGTGGTGGTGGTGGTTGTTGTTGTTGTTACACCTGTCGGTTCCAAAGTATGAGTGTCTGAAGGAGAGGACTTAAAGTTAACGGAGAGTAATAGAAAGGGGAAAAAACACTAAGAAACTGAATCTATTTGTGATGGATGCATGAATGTGATTATATTCCAGGTATGGATTTGGATTCTAACAGTCATAATAATAATAATAATAATAATAATAATAATCCTTTCAAATTT